>NC_057802.1:26833276-26949207 GCF_018294505.1 Triticum aestivum
TTTGCGGCGCTTGTGTTTGTTGCGTCGGGGTTTGCCGTTGCTATCTCTGGCTTCTGATGTGCCAGATTTGCTTGCTGTGTTGTTGCTACGGGCCAACCAGCTATCTACGCCCGTGCAAAAGCGGGTCATAAGTGTCGTGAGGGCTGCCATGGATTTTAGCTTCTCTTGACCGAGGTGCCGGGCGAGCCACTCGTCATGGATGTTATGCTTAAAATGCTGCTAAGGCCTCTGCATCCAGACAGTCTACAATTTGGTTCTTCTTAGTTAGGAACCGGGTCCAGAATTTCCTGCCCGATTCCCCTGGCTGCTGAGTTATATGATTTAAATCGTCAGCATCCGGTGGTCGCACATAAGTGCCTTGGAAATTGTCCAGGAATGCATCTTCCAGGCTCTCCCAACTTCCGATGGAGTTTGCCGGCAAGCTATTCAGCCAATGCCGAGCCGGCCCTTTGAGTTTTAGCGGGAGGTACTTGATGGCGTGTAGATCATCCCCGCGGGCCATGTGAATGTGGAGGAAGAAGTCTTCTATCCATACAGCGGGGTCTGTAGTACCATCATATGATTCAATGTTCACGGGTTTAAACCCTTCTGGGAATTCATGATCCATTACTTCATCGGTGAAACATAGGGGGTGTGCGGCGCCTCTGTGCCGGGCTATGTACGACGCAGTTCATACAAGTCTTGTCTGCTGTATTCGGCCCGGCCGGATTTGCTTTTAGTGTATCCGGTGTGACGGTCATCGTCACGCGTTTGGGCGCGACCCCGTGATCCATAGATCGATCTTGTATGTCCTGCTTTGTTTTCCAATATGTCACGCAGGTCCCGCGTGTTGTCCCGGGCCTTAGTATTTTTGTTTGAATGGCGGCAGGGTGCGGGCTGGACTTCGGGCTGATATGCCCCTCTGTCTCGGCCACGAGGTGGCCGATCAGCCGCATCGTACGCTGGTAATGTAGGTTTTAATGCTTCCTCCTCGAGTTGGGGTAGCAACCTGCGCTTTGGGTAACTCTTGGTTGGGCGTTCGAGTTTGTATTCCTCGGCCGCCAGGACTTCAGTCCATCTATATGCTAACAGATCTTGATCAACTCGAAGTTGTTGTTGCTTTTTTGTCAGGCTGTTTGCTGTGGCTATAAGCCGGCGCTTGAAGCGCTCCTGCTCGACGGGATCCTCAGGCACGATAAATTCTTCGTCGCCGAGGCTCACCTTGTCTTTGGAGAGAGGCATGTAATTGTCATCCTCCGATTCTCCGTCTACTGCCTGTTCCGGAGGGCTAGCTTGTTCATCCTCCCGCTCGAGGTCTGGCTGGAGGGGATTGTCGTCGTCTTCGGCACTATCCGGAGCGTTATTGTCTCTTGTGCCGGTATCGCTGCTTTTGCTATGGCGGGACTTAGAGCGGCGCCGCTGACGTCGGTGCTTGGATTGCTTCTTGGAGGGATTATCCTCCGCTGTCTTATCGCCATCGCCTTCTTTGGGGGTGTCCACCATGTATATATATCATATGATGAGGTGGCAGTCCAGCGCCCTGTGGGCGGTGGTTCCTGTTCGTCCCTTGCATCGTCGTCCATACCGTCGATGTTTTCGGAGCCGAAATCGAGCATGTCGGTTAAATCGTCGATAGTGGCTACTAAGTGGGTGGTGGGTGGGGAGCGAATTTCTTCGTCGTCCGCATCCCATTCTAGCCGGACATAGTTCGGCCAAGGGTCTCCTGAGAAGGAGAGAGACCTCAACGAGTTTAGCACGTCGCCAAAGGGCGAGTGCTGAAAGATATCCGCGGAGGTAAACTCCATGATCGGTGCCCAATCGGATTCGATAGGCACAGACGCAGGTGGCTCGGAGCCCGTGGCCTGGGACGAATCCAAGTGTCCGACAACACGGGTCTCATAGGAAGTGAAGTCGGCATTCGGCTCTATCGCCGCTGAGTGCGCGGCCTTCATGGCGGGGTCCATCCACCCGTCCTCAGACGACGCAATTTGTTCCGGATTGAGGGCCAGAGTAGTTGCAGGTGTGATCTCCTGTACACTGTCCGACGGCAGCTAAGTCATGCTCGTCACGACTGTGCGGCGCGCCTGACATGGGCTCGAATCCGTCGAGGATCAAGTATCTGCGGATGTCGGCCATGTAGTTCAAGTTTCCAAACCTGACCTGATGGCCAGGGGTGTAGCTCTCGATCTGCTCCAGATGGCCAAGCGAGTTGGCCCGCAGTACGAAGCCGCCGAATACGAAGATCTGTCCGGGGAGGAAAACCTCACCCTGGATCGCATCGTTGCTGATGATCGAAGAAGCCATCAAGCCTTGTGGTGATGGCACAGTGGAACTCTCAATGAAAGCACCAATGTCGGTGTCAAAACCGGCGGATCTTGGGTAGGGGGTCCCAAACTGTGCGTCTAAGGCGGATGGTAACAGGAGGCGGGGGACACGATGTTTACCCAGGTTCGGGCCCTCTCCATGGAGGTAATACCCTACTTCCTGCTTGATTGATCTTGATGATATGAGTATTACAAGAGTTGATCTACCACGAGATCATAGAGGCTAAACCCTAGAAGCTAGCCTATGGTATGATTGTTGTTGTCCTACGGACTAAACCCTCCGGTTTATATAGACACCAGAGGGGGCTAGGGTTACACAGAGTCGGTTACAAGGGAGGAGATCTACATATCCATATTGCCAAGCTTGCCTTCCACGCCAAGGAGAGTCCCATCCGGACACGGGACGAAGTCTTCAATCTTGTATCTTCATAGTCCAACAGTCCGGCTAAAGTATATAGTCCGGCTCTCCAAGGACCCCCTAATCCAGGACTCCCTCACCGAAGAAGGGAGTTCTACGGAGAAGCTGTTCTGGTCTCAATATGTTGGGCCAGAACATCTGGTGCCCTTCAGTGACCAGCTGAAATAGCTGGTCGAGCTGCACAAGGCAGCCAAGCTAGCCATGAAGGACCTGATAGTCCGATTATGGCCTGTCGCGTCGATACCCAGCAGCTACTTCGGACTTGTGAAGCGGCTTGTTAGTGCCTTCCCACGGCTTTAGGTCATAAAGAGGTCGGTATGTATTGAAGGTGCACGGATGGCCTTTGCCCGCGTCAAGATGCACTGGGCGAAGATGGATGCCAAGAAGCTGATGACCGAGGGGCCGCCTGAGGGCAAGGAGCACCGCTGACCCGAGTTATATTTTGATGATGCCCTGAAGGGATCCTGCCTTGTGGCGGAGCAATGTGCGAAAGATGTTATATTCCCATGAAAACATTTGTATTATCGTGTCTTGTAATATGAAACAATGATGTTATGTAATATAATGCTTGTGACTTTAAAATTTTACCTCATGTGCGGCCGTTTATGAAATCTCACGGTTGGCCAGTCGTCGGCTTCTGCCCCCACGTAGATAGGACGAGGGTGTTCGGGATAAATCTAAACACTCATTACTCCACATTCTGGTCCTTAAAGGAGGTGTTTAGTGCAACGAGCGAGGCAATCAGACTATACGGCCTTTATCGCCCTCACTTAGCCATAGGAGTTTGACAATGAGAATTTTGGCGAAGCCCTTGGTATTTGGAAGGCCGAACTTGGGGCGTTATACACGCCTGGTCAGATAAAACGGATTCCTCGCATAAAGTGGAAAAAATCTCTAAGGATTTGAAACCTCTCGAACAGCTGACCAGCTCTTGCTACATCATGACAGTCAGTTTTCGGCTTTCTCTACTAAGGTGCTCGTCCGGAAGAACCGGGGCACAATCGCAGTAGTTCTCCCTTTACTACCCTAGCCGATATAGCGGATCGTAAGGTAGTAAGCACAGGAGCCGGGCAACCCAACTATTTGTTAAATAATTAAGCATTTTCCCATTTAGTTTAATCCAGAAAAATAGTGGATAAAACATGAATAGCAAAATAGTGATGAAACTAGAAACTAGCAACATTTCATTGAGACTAGTCATGTAATCGAAAACATAAGCAAAATGCATCATATCCATGTCAATTGCTGCTAGCAATAAACCAAATGCTAGCCCTAACAGTGAGGATAAGATGACACACGACGCAGTAGCATAAGGTGCGGATGTCCCGATCGTCATGTCGCTGAAGAGGTCGTTGACGTCGGGGAAGAAGTCGTCGTTGGGGAACTCGTCATCGGTGATGTCGCCGCGCAGCCACGATGAACAAGAATCCAGCTGTCGCGCAAGGACGCTCCCCAGAAACCTGATCACCCCTCTCCTGTACCGGATCACAAGAGGCGAGGTTTCGGAGGCCTGCTGTCTCACTCTCCGGTGCACGCCAGGAAGCGAGATGGGAAAGAGATAGGCGGTGCAATGCTCTGGAACAATGCAAAGAGTTGTGTCTCGTTGGGAAGAGGAACGACCTCTTATAGGAGTAATGAGATGAAACTGAAATCGTATTAAGTGTCTCGTTGGGAAGAGAAACAAACGCACTAAAAATCCTATTAAGTGGTCAGTTTCATCTCCCATTAGTGGGCAAATCGTTTCAAGTTCTTGCATGACAAAATATGCTAGCACGCACGGTATGAAGAAACCAATGTACATATGAAGAAATGAAAGTGAAACCAAAATATTGATGCCATCAATGAGGAGATGGATGTCACCATTCACCACCATTCGGTTTCATTTTCCATTAGCGCAAATATTTTAGCTTCTTTCTTGTCATGCATGAACGTGCCACATGGGCCTATGGGATTTTCCTAGAAATTATTGGATATGAAAGATGGTCTTAATCTCAATAATTCTAACAATCCCCCACCAGATCCCAGAGGCACATTGATACGTCTCCGTTGTATCTACTTTTCCAAACACTTTTGCCCTTGTTTTGGACTCTAACTTGCATGATTTGAATGGAACTAACCCGGACTAACGCTGTTTTCAGCAGACTTTCCATGGTGTTATTTATGTGCAGAAACAAAAGTTCTCGGAATGACCTGAAACTCCATGGAACATCTTTTTGGAAAATATTAAAAATACTGGAAGAAAAATCCACGTCAGGGGGCCCACACCCTGTCCACGAGGGTGGGGGTCGCGCCCCCCTACCTCGTGGGCCCCCTGACGCTCCACCGACCTCAACTCCAACTCCATATATTCACTTTCGGGGAGAAAAAAATCAGAGAGAAGGATTCATCGCGTTTTACGATACGGAGCCGCCGCCAAGCCCTAAAACCTCTTGGGAGGGCTGATCTGGAGTCCGTTCGGGGCTCCGGAGAGGGGGATTCGTCGCCGTCGTCATCATCAACCATCCTCCATCACCAATTTCATGATGCTCACCGTCGTGCGTGAGTAATTCCATCGTAGGCTTGCTGGACGGTGATGGGTTGGATGAGATCTATCATGTAATCGAGTTAGTTTTGTTAGGGTTTGATCCCTAGTATCCACTATGTTCTGAGATTGATGTTGCTATGACTTTGCTATGCTTAATGCTTGTCACTAGGGCCCGAGTGCCATGATTTCAGATCTGAACGTATTATGTTTTCATGAATATATGTGAGTTCTTGATCCTATCTTGCAAGTCTATAGTCACCTACTATGTGTTATGATCCGGCAACCCCAAAGTGACAATAATCGGGACCACTCCCGGTGATGACCGTAGTTTGAGGAGTTCATGTATTCACTATGTGTTAATGCTTTGTTTCGGTACTCTATTAAAAGGAGGCCTTAATATCCCTTAGTTTCCATTAGGACCTCGCTGCCACGGGAGGGTAGGACAAAAGATGTCATGCAAGTTCTTTTCCATAAGCACGTATGACTATATTCGGAATACATGCCTACATTATATTGATGAATTGGAGCTAGTTCTGTGTCACCCTATGTTATGATTGTTACATGATGAACCGCATCCGGCATAATTCTCCATCACCGATCCAATGCCTACGAGCTTTTCACATATTGTTCTTTGCTTATTTACTTTTCCGTTGCTACTGTTACAATCACTACAAAACACCAAAAATATTACTTTGCTACTAAATACTTTGCTGCAGATATTAAGTTATCCAGGTGTGGTTGAACTGACAACTCAACTGCTAATACTTGAGAATATTCTTTGGCTCCCCTTGTGTCGAATCAATAAATTTGGGTTGAATACTCTACCCTCGAAGACTGTTGCGATCCCCTATACTTGTGGGTTATCAAGACTATTTTCTGGCGCCGTTGCCGGGAAGGGTAGGACAAAAGATCTCATGCAAGTTCTTTTCCATAAGCACGTATGACTATATTCGGAATACATGCCTACATTACATTGATGAATTGGAGCTAGTTCTGTGTCACCCTATGTTATGATTGTTACATGATGAACCGCATCCGGCATAATTCTCCATCGCCGATCCAATGCCTACGAGCTTTTCACATATTGTTCTCTGCTTATTTACTTTTCCGTTGCTACTGTTACAATCACTACAAAACCCAAAGATATTACTTTTGCTACCGTTACCGTTACTTCCATATTACTTTGCTGCAGATACTAAGTTATCTAAGTGTGGTTGAATTGACAACTCAACTGCTAATACTTGAGAATATTCTTTGACTCCCCTTGTGTCGAATCAATAAATTTGGGTTGAATACTCTACCCTCGAAAACTGTTGCGATCCCCTATACATGTGGGTTATCAAGACTATTTTCTGGCGCCGTTGCCAGGGAGCATAGCTCTATTCTTTGAGTCACTTGGGATTTCTATCTGCTGGTCACTATGAAGAACTTGAAAGACGCGAAAACAAGAATTTATCCCTCAACTACGAGGGGAGGTAAGGAACTGCCATCTAGCTCTGCACTTGATTCACCTTCTGTTTTGAGTAAGCTTGCGACACCTAAACCTGCTTCTGCTATTCGTTCTGATATGTTGCATGTTATTGTTGATGCCACTTCTGCTATGCATGATACTTATGATGAAACTACTTCTATGCTTGATACTAATGTGCCAGTTGGTGAATTTCTTGATGAACAACTAGCTAGGGTTAGAGAGAATGAAATTATTGAAACTGATAACATTGATGAAAGTGATGATGAAGACTCTCCCCGTAATAAATATGAATCGCCTGTTGTTCCTGAGGGTTATGTTTCGGAAAAAGAAGCTGCTATAGCTATTTTAGCTTGCAAAGAGAGATACGAGCTCAAGAGGTTATTAGCTAAATGGAAGCAGCAATCCCTTAATCACTACAGGAAACAACTACTTTGCCGTCTGCCATGGTGGACGGCAAAGGCTCGAAAGGCGGACGGCAAAGACCTTTGCCGTCAGCCGCGGACGGCAAAAGGCTCCGGCAAAGAACACTACGGTAAACAGCTCCTTTGCCGTCTGCTTCCTGGCGGCGGACGGCAAAGGCTCTTTGCCGTCTGCGGCGGACAGCAAAGAGGGCGGACGGCAACAATTGCGCTGTCAGTCCGTTAAGTGGCTAACGGCAGACCTTTGCCGTCCGCCGCAGACGGCAAAGAGCCTTTGGTCTTTGCCGTCCGCCTTATGATGTCATCTACACGTCACTAGATGGCAGGTTCTTTGCCGTCTGCCACTGATGGCAAAGTGCAGGTTCTTTGCCGTCTGCCACGGACGGCAAAGTCTTTGCCGTCTGCCACTGTAGGCAAACTGACCAAATGGGTCAGCTCCCAGGAAGCACAGTTGGCTGCCACGTGGCTTCTTTGCCGTCCGCGGCAGACGGCAAAGAGCTCTTTGCCGTCGGTGGCAGACGGCAAAGAGCCTGCATATTGTCTGTTTTTTCTGTTTTTTGTTAAATCCCACAATTTGCACAGAAAATATATATGACATATAGATATATTTCACAGGCATTCATCACATAAACAAGTTCATACATCATTTCATACATAAACAAGGTCCATCCATCATTTCATACATAAACAAGTTCCATCCATCATTTCATACATAAAGAAGTTCCATCCATACATAAAGTAGCACTCCATAGCTAAGGTGACTAGAATGAGAAGACAAGAATGAGAAGACAAGAAGAAGAAGAGTAGAACAAGCACTCCATCCAGCACATAATGAAATCTGCAAAATGGCAAAATAAGAAAGTTAGAAATGGATCGTTTTTGAGGTAACTAAGGTGAAATGGATCGTTTTTGAGGTAACTAAGGTGAAATGGATCTTTTTTAGCTCACTTAGGTCAAATGGATCGTTTTTGAGCTAACTTAGTTGAAATGGATCGGTTTTGAGCTAACTTTGTTGAAATGGATCATTTTAGAGCTAATTTAGTTGAAATGGATCTTTTGAGCTAACTTACGTGAAATGGATCATTTAAGAGCTAATTTAGGTGAAATGGATCGTTTTTTAGCTCACTTAGGTCAAATGGATCGTTTATGAGCTAAATTAGTTGAAATGGATCGTTTATGAGATAACCTAGGTAAGATGGGTCATTTTGGAGTTAACCTAGGTGAAATGGGCCATTTTAAAGCTAACGTAGGTAAAATGGATCATTTAGGAGCTAATGTAGGTAAAATGGGTCATTTCTGAGCTAACTTGGATGAACTGCATCATTTATAAGCTAACCTAGGTAAAATGGGTCATTTTGGAGGAAAATAAGCTAACTCTAGGTCATTATGGTAAGCATATTGGAGGAAATAAAGCTAAGTCTAGGTCTTTATGCATTTGTTAAGCAAAACACTAGAGAAACTTACCGTGATCAGGGAGGTGTAGGAGCGGGGTGGCTAGTGCCGCTACCTGGAGAAGGATCGTGCGATGCGTTTCTGGAGTTAAGCTGCACCAAAGATCATTTCCAATGTCTCGTTAGCATTACGACACTCAAATGTTAAGACTACCAAGTAATGTCCATTCAAACTAAACTCACCGTGCTCCCAGGAGCAATCACTGGCATCGGCGGAGCGGGCTGACCGGACTTCTCGCACACAGACTGCACATTTGGTTTTCAGAACAGAGTCATACTAGTTAGTAATGAGACTCAAATGTTAAGACTAGCAAGTAATCTGCAGAAGAAACTTACCACAAGGAGCTCGTACATGGCCCTTGCCTGCATGTCATTCCGTGCCCTCTCCTCCTCCATCATCTTTCTCGTCCTCTCCTCCATCTCCCGCTGCCTCTCCGCCGCCTCCGCCAGAAGTTTCTCCGTTCTATCTCTCTCAGTCTGTATAGCAGCCTGCAACACCACTCACATGACCATTTGTAATCATTGATGGAAGCGCACACAATGTAATGGAGAAAGATAACTGAGTACGTATCACTAACCTTGATGGCGAGTTGCACTGGCCGTTCACGAGGCCTTATCTCAGGAGCGGAGCTCGACTGGCGCGCCTTGATCTCCGGGAGAGTGCTAGGACAACGGATAAGTCCATCTCCAATGGCTATGGAGCCATGGGACCTCCCGCCACCAGATATCATCACCAGCTCTGGATCAATGGGACCCTGGCTCGGGTTAAAGTCCTCCCCTTTCCTCGCCTTCCCCTCATCTCTATATCTCACGAGCTTGTTGTGGGAGGAGATGTTGGTGAAGTTGTTTGCATCATCGAGGTCAGACTGAGAGAAAGCCTTGACTTTCTTGTAAGAGCCAGTGTGGGCCATGGCATACAGGTCGTACACCTCTGGCACCTTATCCGCCTTATTGTGGCGTGCCTGAAAGAGAGAAACAATGAAAATTAGTAATTAAAGGGCTCAAGCTAGCATGATGAATGAATTGCATGAATCATGAAGCAAACCACATACCCAGTTGCGCCCGAACTGATATAAGTTGGAGCTGCCTTGATGGTGTGGCACACCTTCCATTTGGGCACGTTTGTCCTTGGCCTGGTTGTGGAGGGCTAGCCATTCTTGTGAGCACCACTCATCGACCAACACCTCCCAACAATCCATCCGATCCGCACACCATCTCGGAGGCGCCTAAGTTAGCAAATAGAAACTTGAGCGCTACGGCTAAGAATTACTAAATGAAGGAACTTAAGTAGAAGGCCTTAAGAATTACCTTCATGTACTGCTCCTTACTCAGGAACTTATCGCGGCACGCCGGCTTGGTCTTCTTGATACCACGCAAGGCGTAGTAGTCTCGAACAGCCTGCACCCGAGCCTCGTGCCGTAAGTTCTGGAGTAGGCGCTTGCAGACGTTCTGGATAACATTTGCGCAGTCCTCCTCGTATCCCTCCTCACACCTGTAGAATGTCTGCAATCAAATGAGACAATATTGATTAGTACAATTAATAACTAGCTAGTTGAAGATTTTGAAATGTGTAAAGGAGAAATTACCCAGAACGTCCTGATCACCATGTCTGCCCTCGTGTCGCACACGACACCGTCGATAATGACATCCGGCGGGGCCGGGGCAGCCACGTAGTGCTCCCAGCTCAACCCAAGCTCTGGAAGCCGACCCTCACCAGGCAACGTGACAAACCCCGGGAAGTTTTGCCGGCAAAGAACTCCAAGGACGGAGTTGGGCCGGCGGACACTATGATGGTGGTCCCAACCCCTGCAGCATGACAAGGCCAACGCATTAGTTATTTGAAGAAACGTGAATGCAGAAGGTACAAAAATATTAAATGCACTTACGTACCTCTCCCCATCAGGGAAGATCAACCACCTCTGCTCGCGGGTCGCCGGCACGGACGGGAGCCGTGTAGCACCACGCTGGTAGACGGTGCCACCCTCCTCCTCAAGATCAGTCGGCTCCCCGCCATCATCAGCATGGCCACTCGGCTCCTCGGGCTGATCCGGCCAGGTACCCCATCCGGACGTGTGCTCCTCCGGGGTCTCGTGGGCCGAACTCTCATGGGCCGAAGGCCAGTCGACCCGAGGCTCGTGGGCCCAAGACCCGTGGACCGGAGGCTCGTGGACCGGAGTCCGTGTAGCCTCCTCCTCGGACGAGTCCACCCTAGCAGTCACGTGCTCGGGTGAAACAGCTGGGGGTGGCGGCGAGGAAGGCGCCCTAGCAGTCACCCTACCTCCTCTCCCGCGACCACGTGCCCCACCTCCTCTCTTCCTACCTCGTCCCCTGCTGGGCACCGCGGTGGACGAAGAAGGGCCCGGCGGTGTGGACATACTGTCCAGCAACGCTCGGCGAAGAGGTACGTCTGGAATCGAAGACCTCAGACCACGCGCCGAGGAAGAAGGGGCCTTGGCGCGCTCCCGACCAGCGCCCACCATCTTTCAACACCTGCCATGACAAACAGTAAACGAAATTAGTACAACATAAAAAAAGACCGACATGAATAATAATATGTGTATCACTTAAGTGTATCATCATCAAGTACAACATTAAAAAATTTAATACCTGACACTACTAATAATCTCGATCAGTATCATCAATAAATGCATAATCATCATCATCACTATAATCAATGACGGGCTCATAGGGTTCAGTGGCATCAACATGTGCAAGGCCACCTTGACGTAATCGGTCAAGCAATGACAGGTCATCCGCAGCAGTAACCTCTTCTTGTTCCGGCTCTTCTTGTTCCTCCTCTGGGGTGATGTCGGATTCACTGTCGCTGTCTACTTCAATGTTTTGGGGTGAAGTATAGCGGTTCTTGAAACGCTTTTTGGAAAGACGTGTCTCTTGGAAGAATTCTCCTTCATATGTGTCTGGGTTAATGTGAGGTTCATAATCCTCTTCCTTTGGGGGAGATAGTCTAGCACGTGGCGGCACTTCATAAACGACATCCCAACCTTTCAGATTTGGATTAGTTTGGCAGGCCCACGGTAGATAGAATACTTGGGTCGCCTGTTGAGCCGTAATATAGACATCAGGAACATCTAAATGGGTGCTTTGGTTGATTTCAACTAGCCCTATATGTTCATGAGTTCTTCTAGTCTCCTTCGGCTGAAACCAATAACATTTGAAGACTACGACATTCGGTGGGTTTTCACCATAGAATAGAAGTTCATAAATTGCTTCAACTCTCCCATAATACTCGGTACCTCCTTCGCCGATAGCAGATACACAACAATTTGTAGACTTTCGGTCGGCCATAGATAGCTCTTTGCCATAGGTACGAAAGCGATACCCGTTGATGTCGTATTTGTCAAATGAACGGACCTTATAGTCAAAACCATTAGCGACTTGTCTCAATTCGGCGTCCATAGACTCTGAATTAGCCTACAAGTTTAATATGAAAGGATTGTTGCATTACGCACAAATTAGCGAATGAAACCGGGATAGCCGCCTACAAATTAGCCTACAAGTCTAATAGAAATTACCGTTTGTTTGAACCAAGAGATGAAACCGGGATAGCCGCCACCTTGCTTTGCGAGAAGCTCATACTCTTCGACAGAATCCTTTTGGATCACCGCTCCATACGAGAATAAGGCGACGTATCGACTGTATGAAATATCCAGGAATAAGAGCAGTTCAAAGGAAATAGAAGTTGCGAAACTATGTACCGAGAACTTACTCGATGTACGGCCGCACTTCTATCAGGTTGTTGAAGATATACAACGAAATGGTCCGCCATTGTTCGTTATCCAAAGATACTGGATTTGAAACACTGGCTGGTGCGAGATTCCCTTTGAATAGGCTGAGGTTGGATCCACCCTTTTTAGGGTCGTCAGCATTGTACCGAGGCTTCGGATTATGCAAATGACGATTTTTGGCTTCGTAGTGTGCTGTCACGAAGTTTGCCGCCTCCTCAGTGATGAATGCCTCAGCCATCGATGCTTCAATTCTACGTTTATTTTTACATTTTTGTCGAAGCGTCTTCTGCATCCTCTCAGTTGGGTAGCACCAACGATTTTGCACGGGCCCCCCCAATCTTGCCTCGGTCGGGAGATGCAAAATCAAATGTTGCATTGGATTAAAGAAGCCCGGTGGAAAGATCTTCTCTAACTTGCAGATCAACTCCGGCGCCAACTCTTCCATTTCTTCTAGCACGCCAGGCGATAGTTCTTTCGCACAAAGAACACGGAAGAAATAGCTGAGTTCTGCCAGTACTAGCCATTCATCCTCAGGGATGAAGCCACGCAACATCACCGGCATTACCCGCTCAATCCATATGTGCCAATCATGACTCTTGAGACCAAATATCTTCAATTTATCAAGACTGGCTCCCCTCTGTAGATTCGCTGCATACCCATCGGGGAACATCAACTGCATTTTCACCCACAAGATAATTTCCCTCATAGCCGGCCTTCCAAGATTGAACCATGCCTTTGGCTTCGTCCAGTTCTGCTTTCCTTTCGGTTCTTTCATGTTTTGTAACGGCCTATCACATAGCGCCTCCAGATCGACTCTAGCCTTAGTATTATCCTTTGACTTCCCATCTATGCCGAACAATGTACCAAAAAGTGCCTCGGCGATATTCTTCTCAGTGTGCATCACGTCGATGTTGTGTGGGCAAAGGAGGTCTTTGAAGTAAGGCAGATCCCATAAGCATGTTTTGTGAGTCCAGGCGTGCTTAGAATTATACCCCTTGAAGTACCCTGGACGCTCGGGATCTGGCTCGAGAGCGTTTAACTGATCCAGGGTCTGTTGGCCTGTCAATGCATGTGGTGCAGAGTTTTTGACAACTCTACCTCTGATGAAGTTCTTCTTGTCTTTCCTGAACTTATGGCGAGGATTCAGGAACTCTCTATGCATGTCGAAGCAAGAAAACTTGCGACCGGCCTGAAGCCAACGAAACTCAAGAGCTCCCTTGCATGTGGGGCACGGGAACCTTCCATGCACACACCAGCCAACGAATAGCGCATACGCCGGCAAGTCATGCGTCGAGTACATGTACCAGACACGCATTATGAAGTTCCGTTTGCTATAGGCATCGTATGTCTTGAACCCATTATCCCAGGCTTCTTGCAATTCGTCCTTAAGCGGTTGCATGTACACATTCATATTTTTCCCCGGATAGTTGGGCCCTGGAATTATCAACGTCAGGAAAATGTTCTTTCTTTGCATAATCTGTCCGGGGGGGAGATTGAGTGGAAAGACAAATACGGGCCAACAACTGTATTGGGCTGCCGTCATACCAAACACACTGAACCCATCCGTGCTGATGCCGACTCGAGGATGCCTCGGATCTGCCGCTTTGTCACCATGTAATTCATCAAACTTTTTCCACGCAACACCATCCGATGTGTGTACAATCATCAGATTCCCATCTGCATCTAGTTCGGTTCTTTTGCCCGTTTTGTGCCATGTCATCTGTCTGGCCGTCTCTTCGACCATGAAAAGACGTTGAAGTCTTGGTACGATTGGCATATACCGAAGAACACTAACGGGGATTTTGGTCTGTGTCTTCTCACCCATACCGTTGTCTACCACAACATACCTGGAAGACTTGCAAATGGGACAACAGTTCAAGTCCGCATAGTCAAGCCTAAACAAGACACATCCTTTCTCACAGGCATGTATCTTATCATAGGGCATCTTCAGTGCACGGAGGATTTTGTCCGACTGGTACAGGTTTGCAGGCATTACATGGCCTTTGGGTAGAAAGCGTCCAAATACTGTCATCATTGCATCGTAGCATTCTCTGCCCAAGTTGAACTGAGCCTTCAGAGCCATTACTTGTGAGATGGCATCCAACTGACAAAGCTCAGTGTGCTCATGGAGCGGACGTTTTGAAGACTCCAACATTTCATTGAAGGCCTTTGCAGATTCCTCCATCTCCTCGTCCGAATCCCGAGCATCATCAAAGTCTTGCACCATGTTTTCCATACCGGTACCATGCTCGTCGGTGCGACGACGATCCACCTCAGCTCGGTCACGTTGGGCAGACTCACCATGAAATGTCCACACCGTATAATCGGGCGTAAAACCACTCTTCTGCAGGTGTTTGCCCATTTCAGCCTCTGTCCTCTTTTCCCAATTGCCGCACCGTAAACAGGGGCACCAGGTTTTCCTCTGGCCATTTGCAAATGCGGCTCGCACAAACCCCTTGGTTTTTGTGAACCATTCAGTGCTCCATTTGTTCTGACCAGTGTGACCGGTGTACATCCACGCACGATCACTCATCTTGACTTTCAGAGCTACTAGACACACAACAAATATATATATATAATTCACCATGTATGTATTCATCAGTTGATCTACTTTGTCAATTTTATTACGTCCATGCAACCTACACTCTAATAGGTAATGATAGGTCCTAATCCCACCCGAGTATGTTTAGATTGGGTTCATTTTCCCATGCTATGCCCCGGATCCTACGCAAAATTTCGGCAGCACCTCCCCGCTGTTCTCCTGATACACGTCTCTGCAATAAACAGAGAGGATGTGTACCCGGAGAACAACAGGGGAGGCACTGACGAAATTTATGCGTCGGATCCGGAGCAAAGCATATGGGAAAACGAACCCAATCTAAACATACTCGGGCTGTCCATGGATAGCGTTGGACAATTCGAAAGAATCAAGGTTATAAATATGCAAATGCATGCATATTTATAACTATGACGCTTTCGAACGGGAGACACATATTGGTTACGCATACTGATGATTCAAGACACATATATATCTAGCTATCAAGTTTCATCGGAATAGATCAAATAATTAATGGGGGAGGAGGACATGTCATTTGTGCTCACCCACGAACGAAGGGGCAGAGCTCGTCAAACGCACGGCGAGGTCGTCGAACACCAAACCTCGCAGCGATGAAACAACTGCACATTTAAAACTACCCGATCAACACAATTATATATGATGTTTTTCATAACAAAATCGAAAGATATATGACCTAACTAATAATTCACAAATATATGACCCCGTCGGCTTCTGGAAGGCCAAAGAACACCTTTTCGGGGTCGGGGTCTCGGGGTCGGGGTGTCGGGTCGGGGTGCCGGGTCGGGGTCGGGGTGCCGTGTCGGTGTCGGGGTCGGGGTGTCGGGTCAGGCTCGGGGTCGGGGTGTCGGGGTCGGGGTCGAGGTCGGGGTCGGGGTCGGGGTCTCGGGGTCGGGGTGTCGGGTTGTCGGGGGTGTCGTGTCGGGGGTCGGGGTGTCGTGTCGGTCTCGGGGTGCCGTGTCGGGGTCGGGGTGTCGTGTCGGTCTCGGGGTGCCGTGTCGGGGTCGGGGTCTCGGGGTCGGGGTGTCGGGTCGGGGTCGAGGGTGCCGTGTCGGTGTCGGGGTCGGGGTGTCGGGTCAGGCTCGGGGTCGGGGTGTCGGGGTCGGGGTCGGGGTCGGGGTCTCGGGGTCGGGGTCTCGGGGGTGTCGTGTCGGGGGTCGGGGTGTCGTGTCGGTGTCGGGGGTCGGGGTGCCGGGTCGGGGTCGGGGTGCCGTGTCGGTGTCGGGGTCGGGGTGTCGGGTCAGGCTCGGGGTCGGGGTGTCAGGGTCGGGGTCGGGGTCGGGGTCGGGTTCTCGGGGTCGGGGTGTCGGGGGTGTCGTGTCGGGGGTCGGGGTGTCGTGTAGGTGTCGGGGTGCCGTGTCGGTGTCGGGGTGTCGTGTCGGGGTCGGGGTGCTGTTTCGGGGTCGGGGCTTCGGGGTGTCTCCTCCTCCTCCTCTTCTTCTTCTTCTTCTTCTTCTTCTTCTTCTTCTTCTTCTTCTTCTTCTTCTTCTTCTTCTTCTTTCTCCTCCTCCTCCTCCTCCTCCTCCTCCTCCTCCTCCTCTTCTTCTTCTTCTTCTTCTTCTTCTTCTTCTTCTTCTTCTTCTTCTTCTTCTTCTTCTTCTTCTTCTTCTTCTTCTTCTTCTTCTTCTTCTTCTTCTTCTTCTTCTTCTTCTTCTTCTTCTTCTTCTCCTTCTCCTCCTCCTCCTCCTCCTCCTCCTCCTCCTCCTCCTCTTCTTCTTCTTCTTCTTCTTCTTCTTCCCCCTTCTACTTAACCTAAACCTAAACTAACCTAAACTAAAAACCTAAACTAATTAAAACTAAACTATTTAAACTAATTAAACCTAAACTTAAACAGAAAAAAACAGAAAAAAACAAAAAAACAGAAAAAAAAGGGAGGAGGGGCTCACTGTGGGGGAGGGCCGGGGCGGGGCCGGCGACGGAGGGCCAGGGCGGGGCGGTGGAGGCGGGGCGGCGGGGGCCGGGGCGGGGCGGTGGAGGAGGCGGGGCGTCGGGGGCCCGGCCGGCGAGGGGCCGGGGCGGCGGGGGGGATGGGGGCGGGGGGCCGGGGCGGGGCAGTGGAGGAGGCGGCGGGGGGCGCGGAGCGGCGGGGGGCCGTGGCGGCGGTGGGGCGCGGGGCGGCGGGGGGCCGGGGCGGGGGGGGGGGGCGACGGGGCGGTGGGGCGGCGGGGAGCCGGGGCGGCGGGGCGACGGGGCGGCGGGGGCGACGGGGCGGCGGCGCGCGGCGGGCGGCGGCGGCGGCGGCGGGGTGGGAGGAGAAGGGCGAGGCGAGGACAAAGTGAGTAACGGGCGGGGGGTACCTGCCGTTAGGCAAGTGCCCTCTTTGCCGTCCGCCAGCCTTTGCCGTCCGCCTTTCTGCCTCTTTGCCGTCCACTAGCGGACGGCAAAGAGGTGGGCCGTTAGGATTTTTTCAAACGAGCGGGGGGTGGGGGCCACCACACTCTTTGCCGTCCGCCAGCGGACGACAAAGATTCTTTGCCGTCCGCTGGCAGACGGCAAAGAGCTGGCAGATGGCAAAGAGCTTCTTTGCCGTCAGCCTTTTCTTTGTCGTCTGTTTATGTGTAGCTGATGGCAAAGAGCTTCTTTGCCGTCAGCTAGCAGACGGCAAAGAGCTGGCAGATGGCAAATTAGCTGATTCCAGTAGTGAATGCTAGAATGAAACATGACCCTGCTTTTGCTACTTCACCTATCTGTGTTACTGATAAGGATTATGAATTCTCTGTTGATCCTGATATAATTACTTTGGTTGAATCTGATCCTTTTCATGGCTATGAATCTGAAACTGTTGTGGGACATCTTACTAAATTAAATGATATAGCCACCCTGTTCACTAATGATGAGAAATCTCGCTACCTTTATGTCGTGGAATTGTCACGGCAGATGTCCTAGGGTGAGGACTTAGTCGTGAGGCCAGCGCATCTATGTAGTAGCTTGAGAGGGGTTGAGCGGAATCGAGAGACGCAACACAAGACGAGGATTTAGACAGCTTCGGGCCCCGGGAAACATCATCCGGTAATAACCCTACATGCTGTTTGAGGCTAGGTCTCATTACGCTCATGGGGGTGTCGCCGGTAAACCGGCTCTCCTCTAATTGTGTCTAGCCCTAGAGATTATTGATTGTTGCCTGTCCCCCTTTGGAGAGCCTTGCCCCTCCTTATATATGTTGAAGGGGCGGGTTACATGTGGAGTCCTATTAGGATTAGGACTAGTCTATCTCTAATACAAACCGAATACAAGTCCAGGTCTTAACTCCTTGTAAGACAAATATTCCTCACGCGTGTTTCCTTGTAAACCAGCCCACCATAGTATGAATCGGCCTTCATGAACCGCCCGTTGGGCCACCGGGTCTTGTCGCTCCTCTGACCCGCCTGCCGGATTACCAATGTATCGTAAACCGCCAGGTCCAAATGGGTCGCCAGTGGATCGTCTATTCTCAGCCGGGTCTCAAGTAAACTGCCAAGTCCGGCCGGGTTATACTTCCGGACGGTTTACACCGCGGGGTATATCCCTGACATTAGCCCCCAGTTTAATTTGGATTTATCCATGTTAAACTGATCCTGTAAAACAAACACAAGAACAAATTTGACAGATTATGCTCCGGGTTAAGAATTCTTATAAACCGGCATCTCATCATCCTTAAGTCCTTGTCATTTCCTCCTTCTAGAAAATCCGAGTCAATAGACCAGCTTCATAATCAATTTGCTTACAGAAGATATTTCGCAAATAAAGAATCCATTTGAATCCGCCTTCAATGCGCTGACTTGATAAAAATATTGGTTTTAAAAAATTCAACTGATATCCACCGGTTTGAAAATGTAGAACTTGCCGGTTTATCATTATCAAAATTGCCGGTTTATAAATATTGATGGCACCGGGTCATAATTGTTGTCGACACCGGGTCATGTAATTGATCTTCCTGATTTGCTCAAAACTGATAAACTGAAGACGTTCCTCCTTTATATGCATAATACCTGTAGCCCCCAAGTCTTAAGTGGAGAACATAGTGATAACTTAAGACTTGCTCCAATAAGTGTTTTCAACCTTGAAGAAATCCGGTTTGTTCATCTCAATCATATAAACTAAATACTCCATATATGTAGCCCCCAAGTACCGGGTTGTCATGCTTGCAGCAACCTCAGACTTGTAATTGCTTATAAAAACTTCAATCAGTGCAGCCCCCAAGGGCCGGGTCATTATGCAATAATGAGCAGGGACTTTGTAAATATAATCATGTAGATTTTAGCAGTGATGTGTAGCCCCCAAGGGCCGGCTTAGTAAGAAAATAGTGAACCGGGACTTGATATATACTTCAATGAAAATAACATCTTATAATGTAGCTTCCATCGTAGGGCTTGAACCCACGTCCACAAGGTGAAGAGCTTTGTGCTTTACCAACTGAGCAATGAACCCTTTAATATAATGGATTAAGGCTTGTATACCTTGAATGTTTGACAGGAGCAATTGGTAGCCCCCAAGGGCCGGCTCATTATGATGTGATGAGTCGGGTCTTCAATAAGGCCAATAAAAAATGACTTTGCATTAGCCCCAAGTGTCATGGTGCATGCTTGCAGCGACATGAGACTTGCATGTAATCTCAATTTGAATAATGTAGCCCCCAAGTACCGGGCCGTAAGCCTGCAGCGATTCGGGACTATTCCTTCCATTGTAGAATAAATCATATCCTTTGATAAAATAATAGCCATAGCGCTAAAGCGACTTTGAAAACCTCAATAATACCGTTTACTAATAACCATAATAAAAATCCAGCCATGTTGGCTATTCAAGATAATATAATCCGGTATAAAAACCTTATTCATTCAATATGATAACAACTTTATTGTAGTAAAAGGTGATAACCCCAATCTTGAGTACTGATAACTCCTTCCATATTGCGCCGGTTTATGATAAAACCGTACCGGGTTGTGATAAACACCGGATTAACCATATATAATACTGGCGACTTGTAGTCAAAACCAGACCGGGTTGATAATCTCCGGATTATGACTGATCATATACTGACAACTTGTAGTTGACAACCTAACTAGGTTGATAAACACCGGTTTGAAAACATCACAAATCTTATCAAAAGAAAGAGAAACTTAGCAAAAGGCAAATAAAACCGTTGTAGTCGTGGCTTTTCACGGGTTGCCAGGCCCCAAATTTGATCAAGAGGTGTAGCTATGGTTCGGGTTCGACCAAGCCCCCAAGTGATGCTGTGGCATTACGCCGATCAAGAGGTGTAGCTATGGTTCTGGTTCGACCAAGCCCCCAAGTGATGCTGTGGCATTACGCCGATCAAGAGGTGTAGCTATGGTTCGGGTTCGACCAAGCCCCCAAGTGATGCTGTGGCATTGCGCCGATCAAGAGGTGTAGCTATGGTTCGGGTTCGACCAAGCCCCCAAGTGATGCTGTGGCATTACGCCGATCAAGAGGTGTAGCTATGGTTCGGATACGACCAAGCCCCCAAGTGATCAATAATATGATAAGCCAATAAGGCAGGATACCCATGTTTGAACCGCGCATCATGGCAGCAGGTCCTCTTCGGCAACCTTTAACTTTTTGCAAGAGATAAATTCTTCTTGAACCGGGATATTAAACCGGATATTGAGAGCTTCAAAGCTTTGTGGGAGACATCTTTCTCTTGAACCGGATTTTAAACCAGAATCTTCATTTTTAGCCGGAAATTTTCTGACGGCATTTAAACTCGAACTTACGAGAGATTAATTCTTTTTGAACCGGAAATTCTTAAACCGGATTTGAGAGCTTCAGAGCTTTGTGGGAGATAGATTTCCCTTGAACCGGATTGTAAACCGGATGTTTGAGAGCTTCAGTGAGACTGACTTCCCTTGAGCCGGATTTTAAACCAGAATCCTTTCTGATGACCCGGAACTTCTTCATTGAGCCGGGGTTTTGTAACTGTCATATGCTTTCTAAACCGGAAATTTTCTGACGTCCTTTAAATTTTCATCAATATAACATTAGCCTCCGGGACCGGGTTATCTTCTCCTCCATCATCCTGGGGTTCTTAAATTTGCTGAAACTGGCAAGTTTTGCTGAGTTATGTCATCGTAGCCCCCGAGTCTCAAGGTGACTAGAGGAGTTGGCTTGAGATTCTTCATATTTTGACCGTGATATAAACCGGCATAACTTGTATATCATTGGTGTTGATAGCACGATGTGAATCCACAAAAGTTTGAGGTGACTGCGGCGGGTTATAAATGATCCCGTATGAGTCGTGTCAGCAACTCGGCCAATGGTTCCTTCCAACTGGTGATTTGAAGTTAACCAAACTGTAGTGGTGGCAACTTGTGCGCCTGCCCATTGAGCCACCCAGTGTAGACGGCGGTTGATGATAATTTGCCTCCAATTTTGAAAGAAAACCGGGCTACCCAAGCTGTGACTTGCTCATACTCAATAAACTGCTGATGCAGACAGGTGCGACCCGGTATGTTGATGTAGACCAGGTCGCGAGAAACGGACGACAAAGACGACCTCAGCATCAGAGGCGGCTCAAACAGATGAACTGGCCGCGGGGTTGTAAACCGGCGCAGACGGGAGAGTCAACCACGTCGTTTTGATGCAGTGAATAATTGTCCTGCATCAAAAACATCGCAGGCCAGAGTAATTGTTTTTTGACAAAAGGAATATGTGCCAAATTTATACTTAGAAGAATATCACCTGATTCGCCTTGACAACATACGAGTTCGCCGTGGTATTGTAAACCGGCGCGGACGGGAGAGTTGGCCACGGAGTCGGACGGGTAAGTTGCCCATAGTGTTGTAAACCAAGGCGGACAAGAGAGTCGGCCGTGGCATTGTTGATGTAATCCGGACTGCGGGGGCAGCGGTTTGTGTTCCTGTTCATCAGTGCGGCATGCGCAGATGCCGGTGTAGAACGACTAGCGTGCGCCGCCCGCGATAGGGCATCACTTTCATAGTGAGCACTTGTCCTGTATAAAAAAGATATAAGCCAGATTGATTGTTCTCAGACGAATAATGTATACTAAAAATATACGTAAGGTGAAATAACACCTGGTATTTTTGTCAGATGAACACGACTGCTGGCACTAGATATTGTTGGATGTAGTCAGACAAATAGCAGATGTTTGTGTAGACTGACATAATGATTCATTGCTCTGTACTCGAAATATTGGCTGATTGCCTTCGTTCCTCAAGTGATGATGTACCAAAGGTACATTATATAATCAGGAGTGCATAGCACTATTTGATCCATCACTCCAGATTGCCCCCGGCTTGCAAGTTGCAGGAGCTGCAGCAAACCAGATTAATTGTTCTTTGACAAAAAACAATATATGCTAATAAATTTAAACGGATAGATATCACCTGATGGTTCGGATGACGGATGATCCGTTCAACACAACAGAAGACGATTCAGGCAAACCGAAACGGAGGTGGCTCAACATAGCAGAGGTGGCTCAACACGGCCCTGGCAGCTCAACATGGCAGCGAAACGGAGGCATCACCATGGCGGTGGCTCAGAAACTACAGCAACAGCGCATTTGAGACAGCGGAGGCGGTGACTTGAACAGCTTGAAACGACGCGGGTCGATCCGGGGCAGGCGGCGGAGACGGCTCACAGCAGGCGAGGCGGGTCACAGCAGGGCCCAATCCGCGCGGCTTCAAAATGGAGCAGCGGCCTGGATGGCGCTGGCATGGCGGGCCAAGGCAAAACGGAGTAGCACGAGGCAGATCCGTAGAGGCAGAGACCGCTGCCTACTTCCGAGTCGTGGTTTTCCTTCAAAGGATAGACTGGCCTTTCCCTCGTACACATACATCCAAGTGTGAATCACCTCTGCTCCAGACTAGACCGGCTAATTAGGCAGCCATCCGATTTGTTTTTGTCTTGTTGGACATGCACGAGTACAGAGTAGAATTCGGATATGATAGCTGATCTGAACGCAAAGTACTCCTTCCTTTTGTCTTGACGCGATGATAAACTTTTGTAGTATTCCCTCCGGTCCACGCGCACGCACAGTCCTCTGGCGCTTCCACAAGCACTTGTTCTTTTACTAACATCTACGCCGGTCCAGACCGGGTCAAGGCAGGAGGCCAGATTCTTAACAAACCACCTCAGAACTTTGAAGCAAACAATGAGAGGTGGAGCGGTCACGGTGGCGGCGGCTTGGGCAAAACGACCACCGTAAATATTTTTCTGTCCGTCTCAGTGTAACACGCCGTTCCAACCGCTCGTCGACGATGTAGATCCTTGCATGCTGACTGACCCGGCTGGTGCATCCATCATCCGATGCTAAAACAGATCCTTCAAACCGGTTCTTCTTCATCCGAAAAGCTGCGAACTTCTCGAAACCCTAGAAAAGATCCCTGCAAGATCTCATCACCACCATGTGCAGGCCCCACGGTGGGCGCCAACTGTCGTGGAATTGTCACGGCAGATGTCCTAGGGTGAGAACTTAGTCGTGAGGCCAGCGCATCTATGTAGTAGCTTGAGAGGGGTTGAGCGGAATCGAGAGACGCAACACAAGACGAGGATTTACACAGCTTCGGGCCCCGGGAAACATCATCCGGTAATAACCCTACATGCTGTTTGAGGCTAGATCTCATTACGCTCATGAGGGAGTCGCCGGTAAACCGGCTCTCCTCTAATTCTGTCTAGCGCTAGAGATTATTGATCGTTGCATGTCCCCCTTTGGGGAGCCCTGCCCCTCCTTATATATGTTGAAGGGGCGGGTTACATGTGGAGTCCTATTAGGATTAGGAATACTCTATCTCTAATACAAACCGGATAAAAGTCCAGGTCTTAACTCCTTGTAAGACAAATATTCCTCATGCCTTTCCTTGTAAACCGGCCCACCATAGTATGAATCGGCCTTCGTGAACCGCCCGTTGGGCGACCGGGTCTTGTCGCTCCTCTGACCCGCCTGCCGGATTACCAATGAATCGTAAACCGCCAGGTCCAAACGGGTCGCCAGTGGATCGTCAATTCTCAGCCGGGTCTCAAGTAAACCACCAAGTCCGGCCGGGTTATACTTCCGGCCGGTTTACACCGCGGGGTATATCCCCGACACTTTATATCCTTAAAATATTTCCGTTCTCATTAAAGGGTGATGCTAAGATATGGTTTAATTCTCTTGATCCTGGTTGTGTGCGTAGTCCCCAGGATATGATTTATTATTTCTCTGCTAAATATTTCCCTGCTCATAAGAAACAAGCTGCTTTGAGGGATATATATAATTTGGTGCAAATTGAAGAAGAGAGTCTCCACAAGCTTGGGGGAGGCTTCTCCAATTACTTAATGCTTTGCCTGATCATCCTCTCAAGAAAAATGAAATACTTGATGTCTTTTATAATGGACTAACCGAGGCTTCCAGAGATTACTTGGATAGTTGTGTTGGTTCTGTTTTCAGGGAAAGAACACCGGATGAAGCTGAAATTCTATTGAATAATATGTTGACAAATGAAAATAATTGGACACTTCCTGAGCCAATTCCTGAGCCTATTCCTAAACCAACTCCGAAGAAGAGAGGTGTTCTATTTCTCAGTCCTGAAGATATGCAAGAGGCAAAGAAATCCATGAAAGAAAAGGGTATTAAAGCTGAAGATGTTAAGAATTTACCACCTATTGAAGAAATACATGGTCTTAATTTACCGCCTGTTGAGGAAACATATGATCTTAATCCTTTACCTATTGAAGAAACTCATGGTCTTGATAACCCGACACAGGTAGTAAAGGTAAATTCTCTCTATGATTTGATGAAGGTGATATTCCTCACTATAAGTCTGCTAGACAATGCTTAGAAGAGTTTGATAATTTTATTGTTAAACAAGAAAACTGCAATGCTTACTTTGGTGATTATATGTCTAGAGTTAAAGGTGAACTTAAACTCATTAGTAAACTTGCTTCTATGGTTACCACTCAAGTAGAACAAGTACTTAAAGCTCAAAATGATTTGCTTAATGAATTAAATAATAAGAATAATGACTATGCTGTTAGAGTGGCTACTAGAACTAGTAAAATGACTCAGGAACCTTTGTATCCTGAAGGCCACCCTAAGAGAATTGAGCAAGGTTCTCAGAGAAATAATACTGATGCACCTAGTCCTTCTAGAAGGAAGAATAAGAAAAATGATAGGACTTTGCATGCATCTAGTGAACCTATTGCTGAACCACCTAAGAATCCTAATGATATATCTATTTCCGATGCGGAAACACAATCTAGTAATGAACATGAACCTAAGGAAAATGTTGATGATAATGTTCATGATGATGCTCAACCTAGTAATGATAATGATGTGGAAATTGAACCTGCTGTTGATCTTGATAACCCACAATCAAAGAATCAATGTTATGATAAGAGAGACTTTGTTGCTAGGAAACATGGTAAAGAAAGAGAACCATGGGTTCAAAAACCCATGCCTTTTCCTCCCAAACCATCCAAGGAAAAAGATGATGAGGATTTTGAGCGCTTTGCTGAAATGATTAGACCTATCTTTTTGCGTATGCGATTAACTGATATGCTGAAAATGAATCCTTACACTAAGTAGATGGCTTACAAATAAAAGAAAGATACCGGAAGCTGAAATTTCCACCATGCTTGCTAATTATACTTTTAAGGGTGGAATACCTAAGAAACTAGGAGATCCATGAGTACCTACTATACTTTGCTCAATTAAAAGAAACTATGTTAAAACTGCTTTATGTGATCTTGGAGCCGGTGTTAGTGTTATGCCTCTCTCTTTATATCATAGACTTGATTTGAATAAGTTGACACCTACTGAAATATCTTTGCAAATGGCTGATAAATCCACTGCTATACTTGTCGGTATTTTTGAGGATATGCCTGTTGTGGTTGCAAACGTTACTATTTTAACGGACTTTGTTATTCTTGATATTCCCGAGGACGATAGTATGTCTATTATTCTTGGAAGACCTTTTTTGAATACTGCAGGGGCTGTTATTGATTGCAACAAAGGCAATGTCACTTTTCATGTTAATGGCAATGAGCATACGGTACACTTTTCGAGGAAACAACCTCAAGTCCACAGTATCAATTCTATTGGAAAAATTCCATCGATTATTCACTACTAGGAAAAGGCCTACTAGTGGCGCACCAGTTTTGCCTACTAATGGCGCACTACTGGTGCGCCACTAGTACCACGCCACTAGTATTTTTTACTAATGGCGCACCACTGGTGCGCCATTAGTATATTAGTATCTCGTATACTAATGGCGCACCAGGCAGTGTGCCATTAGTATAGGCCACGGTGCGCCATTAGTATGCCTCCCAGGGGGCCATATTTACCCATGTGCTTTGCCATACTAGTGGCGCACTGCGGGGTGATGCGCCATTAGTATCCTTTCGCATACTAATGGCGCACTGCAGGGTGATGCGCCATTAGTATCCTTTGGCATACTAATGGCGCACTGCGGTGTGATGCGCCATTAGTATCCTTTGGCATACTAATGGCGCACGTTGGGGTGATGCGCCATTAGTATGTATATTAGGGATTTTTTTTCTTTTCTGATTTTTGCATAGATTACAAAAGATATTATTGGACAGAATATAAGCAGCACCACACAGCAACAGCAGATTCATTGAATACAATAGAAGATTAGTCTCCGAATACAATTCATCATATTAGTCTCCGAATTCAAAAGACCGAACAAAGATAGAACATTACAAGTCTCGAGACCACGAGTAGCGAGTTTGTCTTCACATTACAAGTCGATATCGATCATCTAAATTACCATCACATAAAAGAGAGCTGCGGTCATCACGATGAGCATCATCGCGATGAAACTGGTCTTCATCCGGTTCCTCCAACGTTCCCTCCTCTCTCCCGCTAGATAGCGTGCATATCTAGATTCCGCCTCCGCCCTAGTGGTGTACCCTTTGTAACTGTTACCGCTGAAATGGTGAACCTGTCTCCGACACTCCTCCCAGTCGTCGTAGACTCCGGGAACCTTACCCTTGTACACGACATACGACGGCATCTCTATGCACTAGCCAAACAACAGACAATACATAAGCAATATATAAGTATGCAACAAAAGGATCGGAAGAGAAAAGCAAGACATTAATAGCACGATTCATGGTCCTACTAATAAATAGCATCGATTACATCTAAGTTGAATGACTGTCCAAACCAAAGAAACATGCAAGTTCATTAAAGTTTAATTACAACATGAGCTAATCAATGTTTCAGAACTACACATAGCATCACTACTTTCGACTCGACTCATGGGACCGGAGCGTGGATGAAGCCGCCGTCCGTCGTGATGGTCATGAAGTCGCGGGCGTTGTCAGCCTGCATTTGTAGCATTGTGTCTATCTCACTGTTGGACGGTTGAAATTAGAGGTAGAACTGCCCCGAGGTACGAAGGACATCTTGATGGATGATTTCTGCAAACTCCGACAGGATGCGAAAGAATTCTTGTCGGATGTCCGCGTCCTGGATTGCCGCCAAGCTTGCGGCCCAATCTTTGAGATTATTTGGTAGCAGAAGGTGATTATGGTCCCGTACGATCGCCCGCATGTGATGGAGGGCGTAGTAGGCATCCTTCTGACCGCCAGGCGGCTGCTTGACGCAGGGGAACGTCGTATTGTGGGTGAACACATGCCTGCCGTACCTACGAGCTGGCCTCTTAAAGGTGCCTCCAGATGCAGCGTAGCCGGGGAGAGCATCATCAAGAACTTTCTTGAGATTTGTGTAGTCTATCTTGGAGTCACCGTCCGGGTCGAAATAGGTGGCCATGGAATATTTCGGGCTTAAGAGGATGAGTGTGCAATGTGTGTCACTGCACAAAACACGGAATGTTAGAAAAAAAGAACGATCGAAATCTAAGAAATCATATGTTACGGGGCGGTTAGGAGATGACTTACTCGGGAAAGTAAGGCACGAGGAAGTTATCCTTATCTGGGTTTGCCAGAATGACGCCTTCGAGGTGTGAACTCGCGACTTGCCGGTCCCCAGCGCTGCCCAAGATCTTGGCACGCATGTAGAAGGGGTCGACTATCACAATGTCCGGGGTCTTGTCTCTAATGATCCGCATCTCCATACTCAGCGAAAACAGCCGAACGAAGGTGTAGTGCAGCGGATGAAGGTTAAGCATAGCAAAGATGTCATCAAACCACATGACGATCGTACCCCCGATGGCGCTATCCACAAAGGCCTTGCCCTCTGGCACCTTGGCCACGAAAACCGGGTATGCCACATCATTCTCTCTGAGACGCCGCTTCTCCAAACAAAGAACACTGTCATGCAGACTCCGCATAGCACCGGTTGCAGCATTGAGCATATTTGTCGGTAGCATCGCCCTACCCGCCACATGCACCCTCCTCGAGATATCCTTAGGTGAAGGTGGCCCGTCCTGAGCACAGATCGTACTCGGTGCCGGCTGGCTCGCACTGGCGCCCTTGTTAGTCTTTCGTTTCCGTCCCTTCTTCCTAATCTGCTGTAATGGGATCGAGTTCTGCTCACAGACCGCCTTCTTGAGCGTGTTGGGGCTGATAATATTTGGCACCTCAGCTATCTGAGGCTCGATGAAGGCGGTAGCTGGAGGCGTCTCCTGAGAACTAAACGCCAGACGATGCCTGTTGCAATTGGGTTTCTCCGCCGTACCAGCTAGATCGCGATCGTCTTTTTCAAGGTTGGGTTCTTGAGAAGGAGGCCCGCAGAACTCGTCACCGTACCCATGTTCGGCAAAGTACTTATCGACGTTGGAAAATGTACCGCCGTCGTTGTCGTCATCGTCCGGATCCTGTGCTATATGCATGTCCGGATCCTGTGCCATAGGGATGTCCGACATGTCTGGTAGCGTTGCGGCGTTCTTGCCATGGCTTGGCGCTGGCACGACTGGCGGTCTTGTCTGTGCGGTGGTGTCCCCCGCCCCCAAACGAATCTGGCTCTTCGGCCAAAGCAGGGGCCAGCTTACACAGGCGCTGAGGGTCATCACATCATCTTCGTCGGCCCCAGCGGGTCGAATCGGAGGTAACAACTCGTCACAGCCTGGCAGCACCCGAACCAGTTCAACCCTATACAAGGTGGGTGGCATCGGATTACCGTGGAACACGCGGTTGCCCGGTTGGACGATTCTGCCCTTGGCGACATCGACCAACTCGCCGCCCACGAAGTGCAGGAGAGTGCAAGGAACATCGGTGGTCCCCTGCGAAAACATGTAGGGCGTCAGGGATGCCCAGTCAAAGGCAAGGAGATGAAGTCATCGGCCGAGAGGCTTAGTTACCGTGATGCCGTCGAGCTCGGCTAATGTCGAGGCACCGCCAACGGCGGGCGTGCAACTGACGGAGGGGCCGCTTGCTGGCGAGGTGCCGGCCGGCGTACACCCGGGTGCATTAAGCTCCAATGCCCGTGCCGGCGCCGGAGACACGAATACCGCCTCCGCCGGAGACACCAATGGTGCCGCCTGCGCGTTGTGCGAGTTGCTAGCCGTGAAGCTGGGAACCGGGGGAGGCCCCTGTTGGCCGCCCGCAATCCACGTCGTCAGCCCCTGAATCAAGGTAGGCACAATGGCGGTGAGCGTCGTTCCCAGTTGTTGTTGCACTTGCTCTTGGACAATCTCCGGAATCCGCGCCACTTGTGCCTTGAGTTCTTGAACCTCGCGCGACTGGCTTTCCGAGCTGGTCTTTTTCTCCTTCCCCCACCAGCAGTATAGTATGACGACCATTTTGTGGACAAGCCTTTGCCGGCCACACGACCAGCTGACGACGGCTTACTGAGCTTATCCTTGTTTTTCATTACGTTCAACGCCCTATTTAAAGGGGTGTCAAAAGGGGAGCTCTGAGACGACCCCGCGCTACTACTTTCAGCCTCCCGCGGAAGGAATGTGAACCATTTAGAAATTTGGCTTCATTAATTAGAATGCAACCATATGGAGCTAATTACGCGGGGGTGTATTCCTTACCAGAACAAGCTCAAGCGCCCTGGTCTTCGGATCCGTGGTAAGCTCCTTTGTTACCGGGCCCTGACAAAGTTCCTGGTCTGCTTGTCACGTAATTTCTTGAAGCGGGGCGGCAGGCCTTGCTCGGCACGCTCCGCGTCCTCCTTGTCCCATATAGGCTCCGCCACTCTGTAACCGCCGGGACCGAGTTGGTGGACCCCCAAGTTCAACTCCCGCATTTCTTTCCCCCAGTGACTTGATTCAGAGGTTGCGCTGCTCTCGCACTTGATCTTGAACTCCTTGTAGTCATCTTCGCTCATCAAAGGATATTTCGCCTTTATCTTCTCATAAATATCACCTTTTTCAATCATTGCCTTCACCATGCTTCTCCATGTAGACAGGGCCGTGCTCATCCTCGTGAGGACGGCACTGGTCACTTTATTCCCTGAGAGGCGTGTGTTTGCAAACTCAGCGGGGAACTTGTATCGTTCGTGCAGCTTCATGAAGAGGAGGCTGCGCAAATTCTCTCGGTCCTTATGCCTTAGGTTCTCGGTGTTGATCGAGACGGTGCTCCGGAGAATGCACCCGAGCTGAACCGAGTACCCCTTGACTACTTGTTTGGGCGCCGTTGGATGCCCGTCGGAGTTCATTTCAGTAAATTCCTCCTTGACGGTGCCGAGCACGTTCGGGCGCCAGTCCTTCCGTTGCCTCTTCGGTTGGCTGCCATCTGTGCGTGCGCCGCCATCATCAGTGGTGGCATCCTCGGCGGCACCATCAGTGGTGTCATCCCCGACGCCACTATGGGTTGTGTAGTCAGGATCGGTGTCTTCCGCGGCGGCGTCCTCATAGCGATGAGGTTCTTCCTCCATCTCCTGGGACAGCTCCCAGAATTGCTTGCCGCCCGAACCGCCGGCCTCATCGTTGTGGGCCATGTTTCGCTCTAAATAGGAAAAAAGTTTGGTCAAAAAGTTGGTTATTGTCAAGGAACAAGATCATGGTCTCATCATTTAGGGTTTGTCAACACCGAGGCATCCTAAAAGCTAAGCTTTTATCATTTAGGGTTTGTCGACGCCGAGGCACCCTAAAAGCCTAAGCGTACATCATTTAGGTTCTCCTCGACACCGAGGCACCCTAAAAGCTAAGCTGGGAAGGAGAATTCTAAGTTGGGCCTAATCACTTGGCTCTATTGCCACCTATAGTTTAATGCAGCAAGAATAAAGGGGCAGTTGATCCTACTTAATTAAGTACTAAGATACCCCGGCCCATGCATTAGTCGCAAGTACCCCACATGTCCTATTTTTAGCAAAGTCATGCTAAAATTCACAGAAAATTTCAGCATGACCTTTGCTGAAAATAGGACATATGGAGTACCCGAATTTGCCGGAACAGAAGTTAATCGACATTCCGGCAAATTCAAGGGCCTCTCGGGGTACCTACAAAATCATTATCCCCGCGTAATGAAGTCCCCAATGGGTCATTTATGAAGATCACAAGTAGCATCATCACAAGTACAGCAGCAGCAGCAGTGAATACAGGCATAACAGCAACAGCAACAGCTTTATTCTTCTTCTTCATAAACACTAATTGTCTAATTGAGCAATACAGCGACAGTGTGAACAAATAAAAACACAAACTACACCTACATATTTGGGTACCTCTATGGTAGTAACATGCCATGCTCTGCCTAGAGCTACTGCAGTAATCATTGTTATACATTTCTCTGAATAGTATATATGGCTTGAAATGGCAGAACAGGTTACAGTAATTAGATGAATGAAATGCATAAGTGTTATACATGTTGGGGAACGTAGTAATTTCAAAAAAATTCTACGCACACGCAAGATCATGGTGATGCATAGCAACGAGAGGGGAGAGTGTTGTCCACGTACCCTCGTAGACCGAAAGCGGAAGCGTTAACGCAAAGCAGTTGATGTAGTCGTACGTCTTCACGATCCGACCGATCAAGTACCGAACGCACGGCACCTCCGAGTTCAGCACACGTTCAGCTCAATGACGTCCCTCGAACTCCAATCCAGCCGAGTGTTGAGGGAGAGTTTCGTCAGCACGACGGCGTGGTGACGATGATGATGTTCTACCGACGCAGGGCTTCGCCTAAGCTCCGCAACGATATTATCGAGGTGTAATATGGTGGAGGGGGGCACCGCACACGGCTAAAAGATCGTTGATCAATTGTGTGTCTAGAGTTGGCCCCCTGCCCCCGTATATAAAGGTGCAAGTGGGAGGCCGCCGACCTAGGAGGTAGAGGCGGGCCAGGAGGAGTCCTACTCCTACCGGGAGTAGGACTCCCCCCCTTTCCATGTTGGACTAGGAGTGGAAGGGGGAAGAGGTGGAGGGGAGGAAGGAAGGGGGGCGCCGCCACATCAGATCGTAGAAATTTTGTTTTCTTGTTACGATGATTTTCAACTTCACTCTGAAATTCTTTGAACTTTTCAAATGTTTCAGACTTATGTTTCATTAAGTAGATATACCCATATCTGCTCAAATAATCTGTCAAGGTGAGAAATAACGATATCCGCCACGAGCCTCAATATTCATCGGACCACATACATCTGTATGTATGATTTCCAATAAATCTGTTGCTCTCTCCATAGTTTCGGAGAACGGTGTTTTAGTCATCTTGCCCATGAGGCACGGTTCGCAAGTACCCAGTGATTCATAATCAAGTGATTCCAATAGTCCATCAGTATGGAGTTTCTTCATGCGCTTTACACCGATATGACCTAAACGGCAGTGCCACAAATAAGTTGCACTGTCATTATCAACTCTGCATCTTTTGGCTTCGACATTGTGTGTCACTACTATCGAGACTCATTAAAAATAGACCACTCTTCAAGGGTGCATGACCATAAAAGATATTATTCATATAAATAGAACAACCATTATTCTCTGATTTAAATGAATAACCGTCTCGCATTAAACAAGATCCAGATATAATGTTCATGCTCAACGCTGGCACCAAATAACAATTATTTAGGTCTAAAACTAATCCTGAAGGTAGATGTAGAGGTAGCGTGCCGACCGCGATCACATCGACTTTGGAACCATTTCCCACGCGCATCGTCACCTCGTCCTTAGCCAATCATCGCTTAATCCGTAGCCCCTGTTTCGAGTTGCAAATATTAGCAACAGAACCAGTATCAAATACCCAGGTGCTACTGCGAGCATTAGTAAGGTACACATCAATAACATGTATATCACATATACCTTTGTTAACCTTGCCATCCTTCTTATCAGCCAAATACTTGGGGCAGTTTCGCTTCCAGTGACCAGTCTGCTTGTAGTAGAAGCACTCAGTTTCAGGCTTAGGTCCAGACTTGGGTTTCTTCTCCTGAACAGCAACTTGCTTGCTGTTCTTCTTGAAGTTGCCCTTCTTCTTCCCTTTGCCCTTTTTCTTGAAACTAGTGGTCTTACTGACCATCAACACTTGATGCTCCTTTTTGATTTCTACCTCCGCTGCCTTTAGCATTGCGAAGAGCTCGGGAATTGTCTTATTCATCCCTTGCATGTTATAGTTCATCACGAAGCTCTTGTAGCTTGGTGGCAGTGATTGAAGAATTCTGTCAATGACGCTATCATCCGGAAGATTAACTCCCAGTTGAATCAAGTGATTATTATAGCCAGACATTTTGAGTATATGCTCACTGACAGAACTATTCTCTTCCATCTTGCAGCTGTAGAACTTATTGGAGACTTCATATCTCTTAATCCGGGCATTTGCTTGAAATATTAACTTCAACTCCTGGAACATCTCATATGCTCCATGACGTTCAAAACGTCGTTGAAGACCCGGTTCTAAGCCGTAAAGCATGGCACACTGAACTATCGAGTAGTCATCAGCTTTGCTCTGCCAGACGTTCATAACTTCAGGTGTTGCTCTTGCAGGAGGCCTGGCACCTAGCGGTGCTTCCAGGACGTAATTCTTCTATGGAGCAATGAGGATAATCCTCAAGTTACGGACCCAGTCCGTGTAATTGCTACCATCATCTTTCAACTTTGCTTTCTCAAGGAACGCATTAAAATTCAACGGAACAACAGCACGGGCCATTTATCTACAATTAACATAGACAAGCAAGATACTATCAGGTACTAAGTTCATGATAAATTTAAGTTCTATTAATCATATTACTTAAGAACTCCCACTTAGATAGACATCCCTCTAATCATCTAAGTGATTACGTGATCCAAATCAACTAAACCATGTCCGATCATCACGTGAGATGGAGTAGTTTCAATGGTGAACATCACTATGTTGATCATATCTATTATATGATTCACGCTCGACCTTTCGGTCTCCGTGTTCCGAGGCCATATCTGCATATGCTAGGCTCGTCAAGTTTAACCTGAGTATTCCGCGTGTGCAACTGTTTTGCACCCGTTCTATTTGAACGTAGAGCCTATCACACCCGATCATCACGTGGTGTCTCAGCACGAAGAACTTTCGCAACGGTGCATACTTAGGGAGAACACATTTATCTTGAAATTTTAGTGAGAGATCATCTTATAATGCTACCGTCAATCAAAGCAAGATAAGATGCATAAAAGATAAACATCACATGCAATCAATATCAGTGATATGATATGGCCATCATCATCTTGTGCTTGTGATCTCCATCTCTGAAGCACCGTCATGATCACCATCGTCACCGGCTCGACACCTTGATCTCCATCGTAGCATCGTTATCGTCTCGCCAACTATTGCTTTTACGACTATCGCTACCGCTTAGTGATAAAGTAAAACAATTACATGGCGATTGCATTGCATACAATAAAGCGACAACCATATGGCTCCTGCCAGTTGCCGATAACCCGGTTACAAAACATGATCATCTCATACAATAAAATATAGCATCATGTCTTGACCATATCACATCACAACATGCCCTGCAAAAACAAGTTAGATGTCCCGTACTTTGTTGTTGCAAGTTTTACGTGGCTGCTACGGGCTTAGCAAGAACCGTTCTTACCTACGCATCAAAACCACAATGATAGTTTGTCAAGTTAGTGCTGTTTTAACCTTCACAAGGACCGGGCGTAGCCACACTCAGTTCAACTAAAGTGAGAGAGACAGACACCCGCCAGTCACCTTTAAGCAATGAGTGCTCGCAACGGTGAAACCAGTCTCGCGTAAGCGTACGCGTAATATCAGTCCGTGCCGCTTCATCTCACAATACCGCTGAACCAAAGTATGACATGCTGGTAAGAAGTATGACTTATATCGCCCACAACTCACTTGTGTTCTACTCGTGCATAACATCAACGCATAAAACCTGGCTCGGATGCCACTGTTGGGGAACGTAGTAATTTGAAAAAATTTCTACGCACACGCAAGATCATGGTGATGCATAGCAACGAGAGGGGAGAGTGTTGTCCACGTACCCTCGTAGACCGAAAGCAGAAGCGTTAACACAACGCGGTTGATGTAGTCGTACGTCTTCACGATCCGACCGATCAAGTACCGAACGCACGACAGCTCCGAGTTCAGCACACGTTCAGCTCGATGATGTCCCTCGAACTCCAATCCAGCCGAGTGTTGAGGGAGAGTTTCGTCAGCACGACGGCGTGGTGACGACGATGATGTTCTACCGACGTAGGGCTTCGCCTAAGCTCCGCAACGATATTATCGATGTGTAATATGGTGGAGGGGGGCACCGCACACGGCTAAAAGATCGTTGATCAATTGTGTGTCTAGAGGTGCCCCCCTGCCCCCGTATATAAAGGTGCAAGGGGGAGGCCGCCGGCCTAGGAGGTAGAGGCGCGCCAGGAGGAGTCCTACTCCTACCGGGAGTAGGACTCCCCCCCTTTCCATGTTGGACTAGGAGTGGAAGGGGCAAGAGGTGGAGGGGAGGAAGGAAGGGGGGCGCGGCCCTGCCCTAGCCTCCTCTCCTCAATTCCACCTAGGCCCAATAAGGCCCATTAAGTTACCGGGGGGGGTTCCGGTAACCTCCCGGTACTCCGGAAAAATCCCGATTTCACCCGGAACACTTCCGATGTCCAAACATAGACTTCCAATATATCAATCTTTATGTCTCGACCATTTCGAGCCTCCTCGTTATGTCCGTGATCACATCCAGGACTCCGAACAGCCTTCGATACATCAAAACATATAAACTCATAATATAACTGTCATCGTAACGTTAAGCGTGCGGACCCTACGGGTTCGAGAACTATGTAGACATGACCGAGACACCTCTCCGGTCAATAACCAATAGCGGAACCTGGATGCTCATATTGGTTCCCACATATTCTACGAAGATCTTTATCGGTCAGACCGCATAACATCTTTATCGGTCAGACCGCATAACAACATACGTTGTTCCCTTTGTCATCGGTATGTTACTTGTCCGAGATTCGATCGTCGGTATCTCGATACCTAGTTCAATCTCGTTACCGGCAAGTCTCTTTACTCGTTCCGTAATACATCATCCCGCAACTAACTCATTAGTTACAATGCTTGCAAGGCTTATAGTGATGTGCATTACCGAGTGGGCCCAGAGATACCTCTCCGACAATCGGAGTGACAAATCCTAATCTCGAAATACGCCAACCCAATAAGTACCTTTGGAGACACCTGTAGAGAACCTTTATAATCACCCAGTTACGTTGTGACGTTTGGTAGCACACAAAGTGTTCCTCCGGTAAACGGGAGTTGCATAATCTCATAGTCATAGGAACATGTATAAGTCATGAAGAAAGCAATAGCAACATACTAAACGATCGAGTGCTAAGCTAACGGAATGGGTCAAGTCAATCACGTCATTCTCCTAATGAAGTGATTCCGTTAATCAAATGACAACTCATGTCTATGGCTAGGAAAATTAACCATCTTTGATTAACGAGCTAGTTAAGTAGAGGCATACTAGTGATACTCTGTTTGTCTATGTATTCACACATGTATTATGTTTCCGGTTAATACAATTCTAGCATGAATAATAAACATTTATCATGATATAAGGAAATAAATAATACTTTATTATTGCTTCTAGGGCATATTTCCTTCAATACATTTCTCTCAATAGTATACAAGGTGGTGTAGATCTCTAAGGAGCAGCATTAAAAGGGAAGGGCGTGCGGCAAGATGCCATCAAGCTCCCAACAGCAATGGTCACAAGTGACAGGAGCTGTGCCTGCCACTAGGATGAGCACTTTTAATTTTTTGCTTCTTCTTTTTTTGAGATAGAAGCACTTTCATTCTCAGAAACAAAGATCACACAGCTTTATAAAATCAACTTTACAGGAAGTATACGTGTAAGGAAACATTAATAAGTATCTAAGTGTTTTCAGTTCATTTTATACAAAAGACAAACAACAGCCCTTTTCTTTTGCACCGGAAGAAAATGCTAGTACTATGTGATAAGCTTTAGAAAATGGAGTACTTACAGCAACTGTGCAGGCAATCAATCCAGGCTTCTCCCGGTGATCCAAAGCAACAAAGAATAGAAGAAAAGCACCAATATACCAGGGAATTGCAGCCAAGAAGAACCCTAGTAAGAACCTTCAAAACAAAACCAACCTAAAGTCTTTAATATGGATTGATTGTGCTTTCATTTTAAATTTGCAGGTAAGAACAATGAACTTATAGAAACTCCTTAATATGAATATTATACCGATGATAAAAGAAGTGAGACAAGAAGTGTCTGCAGCCTTGAGTAGATTCCCGAGACCTGAAGGTTGTTCACCCTGCTCATATCAAATATTATGTTGTATTAGCAGCAACTAGACAAGCCTCCATACATCAAGCCCTAAATGATGAATGAACTGGCGTGGCACATTAAAATTAAGAAAGGACATCACACTTCACATCCCAGGTGCTCTTATAAATGCTGTCAGCGTCTCTGAAGCATACAAAAAGGAAGCGACATCACAAGTCACAATGTACTCTCTCCGTAAAGAAATATAAGAGCGTTTAGATCACTATTTTAGTTATCTAAATGCTCTTATATTTGTTTACACAGGGAGTATCAAAGAGTATATACAATTACTTCTGACCAAATCTACTAGTGTTAGTGTATTGCCTGATCAAACAGCAAGCAGTATTCAGCAACACAATTACTTCTGACCAAATCTACTAGTGTAGTGGGAGACATAACATTTTGCAGGAAACTAAATTAGTTGTCTGTTAAAACAGTACAGAGAGACAGTGGCTAAACTTTCTCTGATGATGCCCCATTGGGGGTTTACACACCTTACTTTAGAAAATATTTAATTAGGAAGAAAATTAGAGCACGTCTTCTGAACCAAAATTACTAGTACGACTTAATGAACAAACAATTGTTGGCCAAAATTGCTACAACTCATCTTCTCCTTGGTTGATCATATCGTACTCCAGTACAAAATAAGTTGGAACAGATCGAATGCCTAATGTAAATGATCAAGAAAGAAAGAAAAACAAGAGTACCCAAGCAGGAGTCGGGGGTGGGCTGGGCGGGCACCGCGCGGCAGGGAGTGGAGGAGGCGTGGGGCGCGGGAGGCAGGGCGGGGGACGGAGGCCGCCGCAGCCTTAGCGTTGTGAGGCACGGCGGAGGGGCCGCCGGCGGGGAGAGAAACCTAGGGGGAAGGAGGGGAGGAGAGAGGAGGAATCACCTAGAGGACGCCCGCGTCGAGGAGGCTGCGGGCGGCGATCCGGAGGAAGGGGCCCGTGATGTCGTTGTTGAGCCGGGGCCCGGCGTCGCCGTCGTCGGCGTCCTTGGCCGCCTTCTTGACCTTCCGAGCAGAAGAAGGCACGGGCGGTGAGAGGAGGAGGAGGAGAAGCTAGGGGGATGGGGGAAGGGAGGGAGGGGACGTACGTGCTGCGGCGGGGTGGCGAAGGAGCGGCGGGGCGCGGGGGCGGCGGCGCGGGGGAGCTGCAGTGGTGGGGGCGGCGAGGGTGGAGTCCGGCGGGGGTCGGGGCGGCGGCGTCGTGGGTCGGGGCAGCGCGCGGGTGGATCTTGGCGAGGGAGAGGGACGATGGGGAACTGGCGAGGGAGAGGGAGGAATCAGCTATAGGGGGGAAACATACTAATGGCGCACCACGAAGCGGTGCGCCATTAGAATGTTTTTTTATATATATAGCAATGGCGCACCCACGATCGGTGCGCCATTAGTAAACTTTTTTTATATAGCAATGGCGCACCAGCCAGAGGTGCGCCATTAGTAATCTTTTTTATTATTATTATTTTTTGTTGCATCTAATAATTTTTTAGAAAATGAATATGAATATGAAGCAGTAATATTTTTTATAAAAACAGTAATAATATTTATGAATATGAAAAAAATCATCAAATTTATTATTTGAAAATATAATCAAATTTGTTTTTTTTTGCAATTTTAGTTGCATTCATTTGTGACGGTGGAGCGGGCCGGGGAGGGTGCGGGGGGTCGTCGGCGGCGGTGGAGCAGGGGAGGGTGCGGGGGGTCGGCGACGGTGGCCGGTGGAGCGGGGTGGAGGGTGCGGGGGTGCTCGGCGGCGAGGGGGGTCGGATCTGGCGAGGTGGGATAGCGATCGAGATGGAGGGGGATCAGTACCCATGGCTCATTTTTCGCAGTGACGTTCGTGCCTGCGGTCTTGGATTTGGCTTCAGGTATAACCATGGTGGTGAAATACCGGTCTTCTTTTATGACGCTCTTGGCCCATCTGACACGGAACATCGGGACCTTCTCTCCAGCGTAGCTCAGCTCCCAGATCTCCTCGATCCATCCGTAGTATCTGTCCTTCTCGTTACCGGTGTAGGATTCCATCGTTACCCCGGAGTTCTGATAACCATAGCTCTTCATGTCCTTGTCCTCGGTGTAGAATGTGTAGCCGTTGATATCGTACGCCTCATACGTCATCAGGTTATGCTCGGCGCCCTGTGACAAGGCGAATATGAGTTGTTCTTCCGCGGAAGAATCCTCATGTAAAGGGTACGACAGAAGCTTCTGCTTGAACCAACGCGTGAAACATGAGTTGTGCTCTTTGATTATATCTCCGTTCGTCCTCTGTTGGCCTCGGTCATTGTACGTCTTCTCAATAAAGGTTTTGTACTCTACCACCCAAGGATCGACCACGTCTATGTGTTGTAGCGCGACTAGGTTTGCTCTTTCAAAGTCGGCGAGTCGACCATCGAAGTCGACGTGCATTTCGCGGCGACCCTCACGGTGACCCCATCCAGTGAGCCTGCCGAGGTGCCTGTTGACGGGCAGACCAATGGGGTTCTCGATGCCTAGATAATTCGTGCAGTAGGAGATGCACTCTTCGGTCAGAAAGCCCCTGGCTATGCTTCCCTCTGGACGTGACATGTTGCGAACGTATCCTTTGATGACACCATTCATCCTTTCGAACGGCATCATGCTGTGCAGGAACGTCGGCCCGAGTTGGATGATATCCTCCACGATATGGACCAGCAGATGCACCATAACGTCGAAGAATGCAGGCGGGAAGTACATCTCAAGCTCGCATAGTATCACCACGATCTCTTCCTGTAGCCTTCTGAGTTGCCTCACGCCAACCGACTTCCGAGAGATGACGTCGAAAAAGTTGCATAGGCCAAATAGCGTTTCACGGACGTGCGCGTCCATGATCCCACGGATTGCAACTGGAAGTATCTGCGTCATCAGCATGTGACAGTCGTGAGACTTCATCCCGCTGAACTTCTGCTTCGCTGAGTCTAGGTATCTGCTTATCTTCCCCGCGTAACCGTAAGGAAGTTTTACTCCTACGAGGCAGGTGAAACACTGATCGATCTCCTCCTGACTTAGAGTGAAGCACGCGGGAGGGAAGTCATTTCCGGTCTTCATGGCCTTTTTGCCTTTGCGACGACTTTCCGTGTCCTGCTTCGCCTCATCATCATCATCATCATTAGCGTGAAGCTCCTCCCTGATGCCCATTGATTTCAAGTCTGCCCTTGCTTTCGGCCCATCTTTGGTCCTCTCTGGCATGTTGAGCAGGGTACCAAGCAGACTCTCGCACACGTTCTTCGTGATATGCATGACATCAAGGCTGTGAGGCACACGGTGGATCTTCCAGTACGGCAAGTCCCAGAAACAGACCTCGTTTTCCATACCTTCAGCAGTGGCTCTGGCGCCTTTCGCTTCTTTCCTGGCTCTGGCGCCTTTTGCTTCTTTCCCGGTAGTGGCCAATCTTTCCAATTTTTCAATGGCTCGTCTATTTCCTCGCCGCTCCTCGTACGCGGGCGTCTTCGGGGTTCGGTTTCACCATCGAACAGATCCTTGCGTTTCCTCCACGGGTCATCGTCGCGAAGCCACCTTCGATGTCCCATGAACACGGTTTTCGAAGACCCAGGATCTCTATCTAGCTGGTGATACGTTGTGTCATCCATGCACCTGACGCATCTAGAAAATCCGTGGACCACCTGCCCCGCGAGATATCCGTAACCGAGATAGTCGTGCACCGTCGTGAGTAGTGCGGCTCTCATAGGGAAATATTCTTTCTCTGCGGTGTCCCACGTATTGGCTGGCGTTTTCCACAACGTGTCTAGCTCCTCTTTCAGCAGCCCCAGATACAGATTGATGTCGTTCCCTGGTTGTTTCGGCCCTTCAATTAGCATACTCATGTGAATGTACTTCCTCTTCATGCACAACCAGGGGGGAAGGTTGTACATCCACACAAACACAGGCCAGGTGCTATGTGTGCTTCTCTGGCTACCAAACGGATTGACTCCATTGGTGCTCGCGCCCAGCACGATGTTCCTTGGATCGTTCCCAAATTCTGGGTGTTCGAAGTTCAACGCTTGCCACTGGCTCCCATCCTTAGGGTGACTCAGCATCTTGTCTTTTTTATTTATCTTCGGATCATTTGCATCATCTTTTCGCTTCTTCTCCTCCCTATCCGCGTGCCAACACAAGAGCTTTGCTACCTTAGGGTCCGCGAAATACCGCTGCAGACGAGGAGTGATCGGAAAGTACCACACCACTTTTCGAGGAGCTTTCTTCCTCTTCTTTGTATCGAGTGATGCCGCACACCGGACATATGCTAGACTCCGCGTGCTCGTCCCGATAAATGATGCAATTTTTCATGCACACATGGTATTTCACGTGCGGTACATCCAGAGGACACACGATTTTCTTCGCCTCCTCGAAACTGGTCGGGCACTTGTTTTCCTTGGGAAGACGTTCGTGCCAGAATGACATGTTCTTTTCGAAGCATGCGTCGGTCATTTTGTGTTTCACCTACATCTCCAGAGCCATGAGCGTTACTTTCAGGCGGGTATCCTCGGGCCTACATCCTTCATACAATGGAGTAACCGCGTCTATCTCCAGTTGATCCAGCTTGGCTTTCTCTCGGGCGGCAGCTCTTGCGTTATCCGTCTGCTTGAGAAGCAGCTCTTGAATATGAGGGTCCTGCACCCAGCCCATCGATGGTCCATCGTCGTCTGCTCCGCCGGCATCTTCATCTTCATGATCATGCCCTTCGTCTGCTCCCGCATCTTCCTCATCATCATGTCCGGCATCTTCTACATGATGACTGTGTACAGCATCACCGTCGTGATCATGTCCTTGAGATTCTTCGTCTTCTCGCCCGCCCGAGCCGCGGTGGCTGTCTTGCTGCCCATCCTCATTTCTTGCCCGACCCCCATGGACGACTTCATAGTCATCTTCATCACCTTGGCACCGATAGCCATCCATGAAACCACGCAAGAGCAGGTGGTCCCGCACCTGCCCGGAATCTCGGTCCGCAATAAGGCTCTTCCCTGGTGCACCAGGGAACAGTGCGCCATTAAACTAGTAATGGCGCACTGTTCCCTGGTGCGCCATTAGTAGTTTTGCAAAAAAATAAAAAATAAAAAAATATAGTAGTGGCGCACTATGTGGCTGGTGCGCCATTACTAGTTAGAACTAGTAATGGCGCACTGTGCCATGGTGCGCCATTAGTATGTTTGGAAAAAAAAATTGTTACTAATGGCGCACCGTGTGTCCGGTGCGCCATTAGTGTCTTTCACACTAATGGCGCACCAGCACATGGTGCGCCACTGCTATATAGCAATGGCGCACCACATGTCTGGTGCGTCATTAGTGGCCATTCCATCTATAGCCCTTTTCCTAGTAGTGATTTTTAGAGGTTTTGAATTTCCTCTTCCTAGTGTCAAAAAGAAATATGATATTCTTATTACTGGGGATGTGCATATCCCCGTTGAGGTAACATAGTGTCATTCGAAATTTAACCGGTTCTATGTTATTCAGAATGAGTTTGTTAACAAGACTTGATCAACCTTGTTAATGGATTCCTTTTGATGAGCATGAGATGGATGAAACTAGAAGGCACAACCTTCTGTACCCTCTTTCTACTTTCTGTTATTTAGTTGAAATAAGGTAAAAATAGTTTTCTATCTGTTTTTTGATTTATGTGCAATATAAAAATACCTCAAAAATAAAAGTTCTCCAAATGCCCTGCCAATTTAATATGATTTTTCTGGAATATTTGAGAATATCTGGCACTGAGAACACAGCAGGGGAGCAAGCACCTGGCCACGAGGGTCCAGGGCGCGCCCCCCTGCCTCGTGGGCCCATGGTGGCTCCCCTCCACTTATTCCTGCACCCACACACTCCTTCCTCCCAAAAAAATCGCCATCCAGCTCAAGCACGAGTTCTAGATCATTTTGCTGCCATTTTCGATCTCCTTGCTCAAAGCACCTCTGACAAAACTGCTTGGGGGGATTGTTCCTTGGTATGTGACTCCTCCATTGGTCCAATTAGTTTTTGTTCTAGTGCTCTATTCATTGCAAATTTGTGCTGCCTAGGTGACCATGTTCTTGAGCTTGCATGTCAAATTTATATGGTTCCAAGTAGTTCTAATGCATGATATAGTCTCTAGGCACTTGTAGGAGTAGTTGCTATCAATTTTGTTGAGCTTCGTTCACTTTTGTTTGAAGTTACTAAAAATTTCAGAAATTTTTCAGAGGAAGAAATATGCTTAGGAAAATGTACCAAGGTGGTTCTTCAAGGAAGCAAGGACCCAGGCTTGCAATGCGTGATGCTGACGAGGAGCCACCAAGGGACGCTCCAGTGCGGCCTTGTGAATGGCCTTCAGAAAACTTTATGGATCGAGCGGGAATCAAGGGAGAATTTAACGCATATTTGCGTAACGCTGATCTCGTGAGCTTCGAGGGAGAAAAGTGCCGCCAGTACCACTATCTCACTAGTTCCTTTCTGAGGAGGTTTGAATTTTCATCTTCACGTAATTCTCCAACTGTCCTGTTTGATCTTTATGAGAAATCTTATACAATGGACTTAGAGGATTTTACTACTGCTTGCAAACTTCCACAATGGGGTAGTGCTAGTGAACCCCGCAAATCTGAATTTAGAAATTTTCTTGCTAGTATAACTGTGGGGGAATCTAGAGATATAGCACAAGCTACCATAGGGAGCATTCATTTTCCTGCTATACATTATTTTGCTCTCTTCATAGGTAGGTGTATAAATGGTAAAGATGAAGCTTGTCATATGTGTGTCCCTGACCACAGTATTCTTAGGAGTGCTGTGTTAGGAGATAAATCTTATAATTTGGGAGCCACTGTTGCACGTAGGTTGCATAATATAGATTTATTGAAGATTTCTTCGGTGGAATTTATGCAACCCGCTTAGCTGATTTTCTTGGTGTAACCATACGTAATGATGATATTGAATTGCCTCCTGCTTACCTAGACTTTAATTCTATGGTTCACCACCATTTTGTTGAGAGGAATGAATCACCTCTCCAGTATCGCTTAATCTTTGACAGACGCCGTGTTGTCCGTATTACTCTCCCTGCTCCTGCCTTCTTTGATTATCAGGCAAAAGGAAGATATGTTATTACCAGAGAGGAGGCAGATGAGTACGAGAGAAGGGCGGAGGCAGCTCGCCGCCACGGTGCAGCTCAGGAGGCGATAGCCGCTGCATCTCAGTACGACCCTGGCTACAACTATGGATATCTGCCAGGCCACCCGTGGCAATAAACCAACTTAGGCCAAAAGCCTAAGCTTGGGGGAGTACGTATTTCCCACCGACATTACATTCATGTTCACACACACTCATTGCTAGATGTCGGTGCTCATACTCTTTCGCTGTAATATCCATGCTAGTTTATTTTCTTTTTCCTGCTTTCTTCTTGTGTGTTTGATAAACCTTAAGAAAAACCAAAAAATTAGTTGTAACTTTTAGTTAGTTTACTTTTCTCGCTGTAGTAGTAATAATTAAAAAGAAAACCCAAAAAGATTTCATGTTCTTCTTTTTGCTTGTTGGGAGCTTTCCCGTGTAAATAGTCTTTATTTCTTTTCTTTTCTATGGGGGTCGATAGGAGAAGACCATAATTAAATTGTTGAAGTGGCTCTTATATGCATTATTGTTGATTTAATCAAGAGCCCATATTGCCTTGTCTTCTCCTGTTTATTGAATGCTCGCAGATTCTAGCTTAGTCCAATGCACGTGCACTCTTATTATTATTCACATCGTTCGGTCGTGCAAGTGAAAGGCAATTATGACGATATATGATGGACTGCGTGAGATGAGAAAAGCTGGTATGAACTCGACCTCTCTTGTTTTTGTAAATATGATTAGTTCATCGTTCCTGATTCAGCTTATTATGAACAAACATGTTTGCAATGACAATTAGCGATCATAGTTGCTCATGCCATGCTTGATTAGCTATGAGTTATAATGGTTTACCTTGCATGCCAACATGCTATTAAAATGGTTGTGATGTGGTATAGTGGGGTGCTATCCTCCTTTGAATGAATTAAGTGACTCTACTTGGCACATGTTCACACATGTAGTTGAAATAAATCAGCATAGCCTTCACGATATTTATGTTCATGGTGGATTATATCCTACTTATGCTTGTACTCAATGTTCATTAATTTTAATGCATGTTCATGACTGTTGTCGCTCTCTAGTTGGTCGCTTCCCAGTCTTTTGCTAGCCTTCACTTGTACTAAGCGGGAATACTGCTTGTGCATCCAATCCCTTAAACCCCAAAGTTATTCCATATGAGTCCACTATACCTTCCTATATGCGGTATCTACCTGCCGTTCCAAGTAAATTTGTATGTGCCAAACTCTAAACCTTCAAATGAAATTCTGTTTTGTATGCTCGAAGAGCTCATGTATCAACCAGGGTTGTACGTATCTTCCATTCTAGGCGGGTTATTCTCAAGAGGAGTGGACTCCGCTCCACACTCACGAGAAAATGGCTGGTCACCGGGATGCCCAGTCCCATGCTTTATGCAAACTAAATCAAAATAATTGCAAACAAAACTCCCCCGGGGCTGTTGCTAGTTGGAGGCACTCATTGTTTCGAGCAAGCCATGGATTGATGCTTGTTGGTTGAGGGGGAGTATAAACTTTACCATTCTGTTTGGGAACCGCCTATAATGTGTGTAGCATGGAAGATATCGCCATCTCTTGGTTGTTATGTTGACAATGAAAGTATGCCGCTCAAAATATTATTTATCTCTATTTCAAAACTGAGCTCTGGCACCTCTACAAATCCCTGCTTCCCTCTGTGAAGGGCCTATCTATTTACTTTTATGTTGAGTTATCACCCTCTCATTAAAAAGCACTAGCTTGAGAGCACTGCTGTCATTTGCATCCATTACTATTAATTTATATTGGGTATGACTATGATTGGATCTCTTTTACCATGAATTACAATGTCTAGTCAATCCTTGATCTTTAAAGGTGCTCTGCATTTATGTTTTGCGGTCTCAGAAAGGGCTAGCGAGATACCATTCTATTTTCATATCATGATTGTTTTGAGAAAGTGTTGTCATCCGAGATTTATTATTATTGCTCGCTAGTTGATTATGCCATTGATATGAGTAAACATGAGACCTAAGAGTTATTGTGTATATGGTTCGTTATAATCTTTGCTGAAAACTTGAATGCTGGCTTTACATGTTTACAACAACAAGAGCAAACAGAGTTTGTAAAAGTCTTTCTTCATCACTTTTAGTTTATCAACTGAATTGCTTGAGGACAAGCAAAGGTTTAAGCTTGGGGGAGTTGATACGTCTCCGTCGTATCTACTTTTCCAAACACTTTTGTCCTTGTTTTGGACTCTAACTTGCATGATTTGAATGGAACTAACCAGGACTGGCGCTGTTTTCAGCAGACTTTCCATGGTGTTATTTATGTGCAGAAACAAAAGTTCTCGGAATGACCTGAAACTCCATGGAACATCTTTTTGGAAAATATTAAAAATACTGGAAGAAAAATCCACGTCAGGGGGCCCACACCCTGTCCACGAGGGTGGGGGCGTGCCTGCCCCCCGGGCGCGCCCCCTACCACGTGGGCCCCCTGACGCTCCACCGACCTCAACTCCAACTCCATATATTCACGTTCGGGGAGAAAAAATCAGAGAGAAGGATTCATCGCGTTTTATGATACGGAGCCGCCGCCAAGCCCTAAAACCTCTCAGGAGGGCTAATCTGGAGTCCGTTCGGGGCTCTGGAGAGGGGGATTCGTCGCCGTCGTCATCATCAACCATCCTCCATCACCAATTTCATGATGCTCCCCGCCGTGCGTGAGCAATTCCATCGTAGGCTTGCTGGACGATGATGGGTTGGATGAAATCGATCATGTAATCGACTTAGTTTTGTTAGGGTTTGATCCCTAGTATCCACTATGTTCTGAAATTGATGTTGCTATGACTTTGCTATGCTTAATGCTTGTCACTAGGGCCCGAGTGCCACGATTTCAGATCTGAACCTATAATGTTTTCATGAATATATGTGAGTTCTTGATCCTATCTTACAAGTCTATAGTCACCTACTATGTGTTATGATCCGGCAACCCCGAATTGACAATAATCGGGACCACTCCCGGTGATGACCGTAGTTTGAGGAGTTCATGTATTCACTATGTGTTAATGCTTTGTTCTGGTACTCTATTAAAAGGAGGCCTTAATATCCCTTAGTTTCCATTAGGACCCCGCTGCCACGGGAGGGTAGGACAAAAGATGTCATGCAAGTTCTTTTCCATAAGCACGTATGACTATATTTGGAATACATGCCTACATTACATTGATGAATTGGAGCTAGTTCTGTGTCACCCTATGTTATGATTGTTACACGATGAACCGCATCCGGCATAATTCTCCATCACCGATCCAATTCCTATGAGCTTTTCACATATTGTTCTTCGCTTATTTACTTTTCCGTTGCTACTGTTACAATCACTACAAAACACCAAAAATATTACTTTGCTACTAAATACTTTGCTGCAGATATTAAGTTATCCAGGTGTGGTTGAACTGACAACTCAACTGCTAATACTTGAGAATATTCTTTGGCTCCCCTTGTGTCGAATCAATAAATTTGGGTTGAATACTCTACCCTTGAAAACTGTTGCGATCCCCTATACTTGTGGATTATCAAGACTATTTTCTGGCGCCGTTGCCGGGGAGGGTAGGACAAAAGATGTCATGCAAGTTCTTTTCCATAAGCACGTATGACTATATTCGGAATACATGCCTACATTACATTGATGAATTGGACCTAGTTCTGTGTCACCCTATGTTATGATTGTTACATGATGGACCGCATCCGGCATAATTCTCCATCACCGATCCAATGCCTACGAGCTTTTCACATATTGTTCTCTGCTTATTTAATTTTCCGTTGCTACTGTTACAATCACTACAAAACCCAAAAATATTACTTTTGCTACCATTACCGTTACTTCCATATTACTTTGCTACTAAATACTTTGCTGCAGATACTAAGTTATCTAAGTGTGGTTGAATTGACAACTCAACTGCTAATACTTGAGAATATTCTTTGGCTCCCCTTGTGTCGAATCAATAAATTTGGGTTGAATACTCTACCCTCAAAAACTGTTGCGATCCATATACTTGTGGGTTATCACACATCAAGTTTGCATAAGGTTCCGAAACATTGTTTATATACCGGTATTTCAATGGAGACTGTTAAGTTGAACTTCCACCTAGAACTCCATGCTACACTCCTTCACAACTTGAACAGTGGACTGTGCCTTGAACTGCAAGTTTTGTGCAAACAAGTTTCACGTAACATACTTGACCGATACTAGACCGCTGAAAAACTTTCCCGCGGGTAGGAGGATATACGTCATACTTCGGGGCCTCTTCATGAGTTTATTAGAGAGCACCCAACTCTCACAGACTGCGATGTTTAACAGCTTAACTCATATAGGTGTGTTCTTTCTAGATGTTCTGTAGGACAACATCTTTGCCTACCCAAGCCATTCAGAACACATTAAGATAAATATCAGCCTACCATACAGATAAGGAGAGAACTGCATCATAATGGAGTAGATCTTTATAAAATAAATATTCTCCTCTCAGTTATCCAAAAGCTTGTCTCGCCAATTCTAATTCATGGGATCTCCGACCACAAAGAATGGGTTGCCACCATGAACAACTTATATAGTGGGTCTCAATCCCATCTCCTTTGATGCATTGTCTATCACATTTTGTGATAAACCCTTTGTGAAGGTATCTGCCAGATTCTTCGATGTGTTTATATAGTCCAATGCTATAACTCCGGAGTTTCTCATGAACCTGACAGATTTTAGTCTCCTTCTCACATGTCTTGATGACTTCTTATTATCTTTAGAACTGTTTACCTTGACGATCACAGTTTGATTATCACAGTTCATTAGAATAGCTGGTATTGGTTTTTCAACCACTGGTAAGTCTATCAAAAGTTCTGGAAGCCATTCTGCTTCAACTGTTGCCGTGTCTAACGCTATGAGTTCTGCTTCCATTGTTGACCTTGTTAAGATGGTCTGCTTGCAAGACTTCCAGGAAACAGCTGCACCACCAAGTGTAAACACATAACCACTTGTGGCTTTAAGCTCATCAGCATCAGATATCCAATTCGCATCACTATAACCTTCAAGTACTCTTGGATACCCGGTATAGTGAAGTCCATAACTCGCAGTACCTCTTAGATAGCGCATTATTCTCTCAAGTGCATGCCAATGAACATCTCCCGGGTTTGAAACGAACCGGCTTAGTTTACTCACAGAAAACGAGATGTCAGGCCTCGTAGCACTAGCTAAATACATAAGAGAGCCAATGATTTGAGAATATCTCAATTGATCCTTTGTTTTCTCCTTCGTTCTTCCGAATCAAAACACTCGGATCATAAGGTGTCGGAGAAGGTTTGCAATCTGAATATCCAAAGCGATCCAGAATCTTCTCCACATAGTGAGACCGCAAGAGAGTGATCCCACCATCACCACCTCTTAAAAGCTTGATGTTCAAGATAACATCAGCTACTCCAATGTCTTTCATCCCAAAGTTATGATTCAGAAAATCTTTCACTTCCTAAATAACCTTGAGATTTGTTCCAAATATAAGTATGTCATCAACATACAAACATAATATAACTCCCTCACTCCCACCATGGCAATAGTACACACACTTGTCGGCTTCGTTTGCAACAAAGCCCATAGATGTGAAAGTTCTTTCGAACTTCTCATTCCATTGGTTAGCTGCTTGTTTCAAACCATACAAAGATTTCAACAATTTACACACTTTTCCTTCATGACCACCTACTACAAAACCATCGGGTTGTTCCATGTAAATTTCCTCCTCCAACTCTCCATTTAGGAAAGCTATCTTAACGTCCATTTGATGAACCAGAAGATTGTGTGAGGCAGCCAATGAGAGTAGTACTCGAATGGTGGTCAATCTGGCCACAGGCGCATAAGTATCAACGAAATCTTCACCTTCTTTTTGGGTATATCCCTTGGCTACAAGTCGCGCCTTGTACTTTTCAATTGTACCATCGGGCCTAAGCTTTTCCTTAAACACCCAATTAAACCCTACAAGTTTACACCCATAAGGACGATCAGTGATCTCCCATGTCCCGTTCGCCATGATGGAATCGATCTCGCTATGCACAGCTTCTTTCCAGTAGTCAGCATCAGGAGATGAATAAGCTTCTGAAATAGAAGTGGGAGTATCATTCACGAGATACCAAATGAAATCTTCACCAAATTACTTTGCGGTCCTTTGTCTCTTGCTCCATCTAGGAGCTTCATTGTCATCATCCTCATGAATATCTGTGTGTTTCTTCTTGGAATGTTCCAATGGAATAGTAGGTCTAGGAGTTGTCTCTGACCTCTCACTAGATGAGCTAGGCATATCCTTTATAGGAAAAATATCCTCAAAGAAAGTTACATCATTCGACTCCATGATTGTACCAACATTCATGTCAAGTACCTCAGATTTCACCACTAGAAATCTATAGCCAATGCTATGGAAAGCATAACCTATGAAAACACAATCAACTGTTTTAGGCCCAAGCTTACGCTTCTTGGTAATTGGTACATTGACCTTCACCAAACAACCCCAAGTTTGTAAGTAGGAAAGTTTAAGCCTTTTCCTTTCCCATTCTTCAAACGGGGTAATCTCTTTATTCTTTGTGGGAACTCTATTTAGGTCATGACTTGCAGTCATCAAAGCCTCCCCCACCATTCCTTGGAAAGTCCCGCTGTATCTAACATGGCATTAACCAAATAAGTTAGAGTTCGGTTCTTTCGTTCGGCAATCCCGTTTGACTGGGGGAATAGGGAGGCGTCCTCTCATGTATTGTACTATGTTCCTCACAAAATAAATTGAACTCGTTGGAAAAATACTCTCCACCGCGATCCGACCTAAGCCTTTTGATTTTTCGATCGAGTTGATTCTCTGCTTCGGCTTTATAGATTTTAAAGTAGTGCAAAGCCTCATCTTTTGTTTTCAATAAATATATCATACAATATCTACTAGAGTCATCGATTAGAGTCATGAAATATCTTTTTTCACCTTTTGTCAACACACCATTCATCTCGCAAAGATCTGAATGTATGAGTTCAAGTGGTGCCCAATTCCTCGCCTCAACAGTCGTATGAGACTTGCGAGGTTGCTTTGCTTGCACACAAACTTGGCACTTAGAACCTTTGACAATTATAAATTTCGGGATTAAACTCAAATTTGCTAGCCGCGTCATGACACCAAAGTTAATATGACAAAGTCGTGAATGCCAAACATTTGATTCGGTTTCACTTCAAACATGATTAATAACTTTAGTGCAAAAGTCTGACAAAGATAAGCGGAAGAAGCCTCCGCTCTCATAGCCTTTCCCAACAAACTGTCCACACTTAGATACTATAACCTTATTGGACCCAAATACCAATTTATAACCATCTCGACACAAACGAGAACCGCTGACGAGATTTTTATTTATAGGAGGGACATGCTACACGTTCTTCTGTCGCACGATCTTTCCCGAAGTAAACTTCAGATCGACCGTACCAACACCATGAACAGAAGCATGTGTCCCATTTCCCATCAGCACGGGTGTAGTTCTTGCGACCTGATAAGAAGAAAACATGTTTATGTCAGAACACACATGTACATTGGCACCCGTGTCAATCCACCAATCTGGAGAATGACATACTGAAAGAATGGTAGGAAATTTACCATACCCGACATCTTTCATGTCAACATCGCCAATAACAACATTAGCGGTCTTGCTATTGTTCTCATTCTGACGCATGTCCCAGCGGTCCTTACAGGATGAAGCACAATGCTCTTCACTGCCACATACATGGCACTTTCCTTTCTTCTTATAAGTATCCTTCTTCTTCTTGAAGTTGACAGGTTGTGGGGCTTTGTACTTGCCATCAAATTTTCCTTTGCCCGCATAATTATTTTTGTTCTTGGGTTTGTGGTTTTGGAAATTTCTCTTTTGTACCAAATTGGCACTGGTATTCCCCTCATAGAAACGAGCATGTGTGTCTTTTGCCCTCGCCTTCTCTTCCACATCAAGAGTGACAATTAGATTGACAACAGTAAATTCTTGCCTCTTATGCTTCAGAGAGGTAGAAAAATTCCTCCACGAAGGTGGAAGCTTGGCAATGATGCCTCCGGCAATGAATTCGTCTGGTAACACACAATTGAGATGCTCAAGTTCTTTAGTGAGCGACTAAATCTCATGAGCCTGCTCAACAACGGAGTGGTCATCAGTCATCTTGTAGTCATGGTACTGTTCCATGATATACAACTCACTTCCTGCGTCCGTGACTCCAAACATGGCTTCGAGCGCATCCCACATATCTTTACCGACCATGATGGTCATGAATGGATCGACAATCTTGTCGCCAATAACACTCAAGACAGCACCTCTAAAGAGGGTGCCTGTAGCCTAGAAAGCTTGCTCCTGCTCAGCAGTCAGCTCTCCCTCTAGCTTGCCTTTAGAGGCGTGAAAACAGTTCATGGTGGTAAGCCAAAGAACTGCCCTTGCATGCCATCTCTTATAGTTCACGCCCTCAAATGGTGCGGGCTTGAGAGTTGCAGCAAAAGCAATAGGAGAAAATTGCCTACACATATCAGGTTTTTGGATTGTTGAATGCATTTTCCCATTTAGTTTAATCCAGAAAAATAGTGGATAAAACATGAATAGCAAAATAGTGATGAAACTAGAAACTAGCAACATTTCGTTGAGACTAGTCATGTAATCGAAAACATAAGCAAAATGCATCATATCCATGTCAATCGCTGCTAGCAATAAACCAAATGCTAGCCCTAACAGTGAGGATAAGATGACATATGACACAGTAGCAGAAGGTGCGGATGTCCCGATCGTCATGTCGCTGAAGAGGTCGTTGACATCGGGGAAGAAGTCATCGTCGGTGATGTCGCCGTTCGCAGCCACGATGAACAAGAATCCAGCAGTCGTGCAAGGACGCTCCCCAAAAAACTGATCAACCCTCTCTCGTACCGGATCACAAGAAGCGAGGTTTCGGAGGCCTGCTGTCTCACTCTCCGGTGCACGCCAGGAAGCGAGATGGGAAAGAGATAGGCGGTGCAATGCTCTGGAATAATGCAAAGAGTTGTGTCTCGTTGGGAGGAGGAGCGACCTCTTATAGGAGTAACGAGATGAAACTGAAATGGACGCACTAATTCTCTTTAAGGAGAGGAGAAACAGACACACTAAAAATCCTATTAAGTGGTCAGTTTCATCTCCCATTAGTGGGCAAATCGTTTCAAGTTCTTGCATCACAAAATATGCTAGCATGCACGGTATGAAGAAACCAATGTACTAATGAAGAAATGAAACTGAAACCAAAATATTGATGCCATCAATGAGGAGATGAATGCCACCATTCACCACCATTCGGTTTCATTTTCCATTAGCGCAAATATTTTAGCTTCTTTCTTGTCATGCATGAACGTGCCACATGGGCCTATGGGATTTTCCTAGAAATTATTGGATATGAAAGATGGTCTTAATCTCAATAATTCTAACACTATTGACCTAAGACATGATTCAGAGCCGATGCATATAATGCTATAAGTTCGGGGTGCCGCACTGTACTGAAAAAGGTGTTCGGACTTTATTGCCGTACTGCGGGGTGCGAAAGCCCCTGGTGAAGTAAAACATACCAGAGTGTATGGGTGCAATGAGTAATAAATACAAAGGTAAGGAAAAAAGAAAGATCAAGAAATAAGCTGACGCTACCATTTATTTTCCATTGTAATGTGACTAATACGTCGAGGCGTACTTGTACAAGTAATGCGATAAGTAAGGCTATTTAACATGCCATGACGAAGAGCGAGCTGCGTGCAGGTATGTAAAACAGGTATAGCAAACGTTAGTAGAGACCACCTGGGGATTCCCTTGTATGTCAAAGCTCCTTGCCTCCTTGGTGTGTCCATGTCGTGATTGGTCCGATGGTCTGGTTATCAGAAAGAGCCTCGAGAAGAGAAAAACCCAAAATGGAAATAAAAAGTGAAGGTGTGCGAATCCATGGTCGGTCGAGCTGCACTGTGGATCACGAGCAAGCTATGCCTCCGTCGATGCCCATGGGATTTTGAGTGCATAGTTATGTATGCGCGGTACGAATGCCGCTGTTTGATCGGGACTGGGACGGAGGCCAAATTGCTAATTAAGCTCTTGAAAAGTCGGGCTGTCTTGCTGCAGAATAGTCCCGACTCTTTTAATGGTGTCCGGGGCTTTGGCCGCCGAATTAAGGTTCTGCTGGGAAAGGCCATGCTGTATTTCTGCTGCTAAGGTCGTGGTATGCTCCTCGCTACGGAGGGAGCATTCCGTATTTCCATTGATTGTTATGACGCCGCGTGGTCTGGGCATCTTGAGCTTGAGATAAGCGTAGTGAGGTACCGCATTGAATCGAGCAAATGCGGTTTGTCCAAGCAGTGCATGATAGCCGCTGCGAAAGGGGACGATATCGAAGATTAACTCCTCGCTTCGGAAGTTGTCCGGAGATCCGAAGACGACTTCTAGTGTGATTGAGCCCGTACAGCGGGCCTCTACGCCTGGTATGACTCCTTTAAAGGTAGTCCTTGTGGGTTTGATCTGTGATGGGTTAATGCCCATTTTGCGTATTGTGTCCTGATAGAGCAGATTGAGGCTGCTGCCCCCGTCCATGAGGACTCGCGTCATGTGGAATCCATCAATGATTGGGTCTAGGACTAGTGCGGCTGATCCAGCATGCCGGATACTGGTCGGATGATCCCGACGGTCGAAAGTGATCGGGCACAATGACCATGGATTGGATTTTGGGGCGACTGGCTCTATCGCATGGACGTCCCTTACTGCGCGCTTGCGCTCCCTCTTGGGGATATGTGTAGCATATATCATGTTCACTGTTTTGACCTGGGGGGAATATCTTCTGTCCCCCTGTAGTTGGCTGCAGGGGCTCCTCATCATTGTCCTCGCTCTGCGATCCCTTTTCCTTGTTCTCGGCGTTTAACTTGCCGGCTTGCTTGAAAACCCAGCAATCTCTGTTGGTGTGATTGGCTGGTTTGTGTGGGGTGCCATGGATTTGGCACGGATGGTCAAGTATGCGATCCAAGCTAGATGGTCCGTGATTGTTTCTTTGATACGGCTTTTTCCGCTGACCGGACTTGGAGCCGCTGAATCCGGCATTTACAGCACTGTCATCGGTGTTATCGCCATTGCTTCGGCGTTTGTGTCAGCTGCGTCGGAGCTTGCTGTTGCTGTTCTTAACCTCAGAGGGGCCTGCCTCGCTGGCCGTGTTTTTGCTATGAGCCAACCAACTATCCTCACCCGCGCAAAAGCGGGTCATGAGTGCCGTGAGGGCTGCCATAGATTTTGGCTTTTCTTGGCCGAGGTGGCGGGCGAGCCATTCATCGCGGATGCTGTGTTTAAAGGCCGCTAGGGCTTCAGCATCCGGACAGTCGACGATCTGGTTCTTTTTGGTTAGGAACCTAGTCCAAAATTTCCTGGCCGACTCTCCAGGTTGTTGGACTATGTGGCTTAAATCATCGGCGTCTGGTGGCCGAATATATGTAGCTTGGAAGTTGTTGAGGAAGGCTTCTTCCAACTCCTCCCAGCTGCCGATAGAGTTTTCAGGTAGGCTGTTTAACCAGTGCCAAGCTGGTCCTTTAAGTTTTAGTGGGAGGTATTTGATGGCGTGAAGATCATCCCCGCGGGCCATGTGTATGTGGAGAATGAAATCCTCGATCCATACCGCGGGATCGGTTGTTCCGTCGTATGATTCAATGTTAACGGGTTTGAACCATTCGGGGAATTCGTGATCTATTACTTCATCAGTGAAGCAAAGAGGGTGTGCAGTGCCTCTATATCGGGCCGCGTCGCGGCGTAGCTCTGATGGAGTCCGTCTGCGGGTGTCGGCTCGGGTGTGACTAGGTTTGTCACGTCCGAATAGGTAGCCGTCATCACATGTCGAGGAACGTCCTCGCGATCCATAGATCGATCGGGTATATCCTGCTCTACTATCCAGGGTTTGCCGGAGGTCGTATGTATGACCCCGAAGTGTTCTGTCTCTGTTTTTTCGTGGCGGCGGGGCGGGCTGCTGTTCGGCTTGAGTTGCGGCTCTATCCCGACCCCGAGGTGGTCGGTCCGCCGCACTGTCCCGACCGCGTAGTGTTCGGTCTGCCGCATTACATGAGGGAGGTATGAGCTCCGGTGCCTCTTCACTGAACTGCGGTAGCAATCTCCGCTTCGGGTAACTCTTGGCTGGGCGTCTGAGGCCGTGTTCTTCGCTGCCAGGGCATCAGTCCATCCGTCAACGAGCAGATCTTGGTCAACTTGAAGCTCCTGCTGCTTCTTATTCAGGCTCCTTGAAGTGGCTATTAGCTGGCGCTTGAAGCGCTCCTGCTCGAAAGGTTCCTCGGGCATGATGAAATCTTTGATGCCGAGGCTTTCCTCATCCTCGGAGAGCGGACGTTAACTACCGTCCTCCAATTTTTGTCCTCCTCTCACCTCTCATTTTTGTCCTCGCTGCAGATCTTCTGCAATCAACTATTAACGATGCCTTCAGAAGAGGTCTGATTCACCTACCCTTCCCCTCCAACGGTAGTATGGATTATCCGATCGTCCAATACGCCGATGGCACGTTACTTCTCATGCCTACATGCCCTACACAAGCTGTGATAATCAAGAACATTCTATCTGATTATGCCCAGTCTATTGGCCTGAAGATCAACTTCCATAAATCCACATTAATACCCATCAACCTGGATCCGAGACTAGCTGCAGATATTGCCTCTATCTTCGGATGCTCTATTGGATCAATGCCTTTCACATACCTTGGCCTGCCCCTAGGCACCTCCCGACCAACACTTCTTGACTTTATGCCTCTGGTTAGTACTGTGGAACGAAATCTTTCCTCCATGCTCTCACTCATGTCGTACGCTGGGAAGCTCACGTTGCTCAACACCACAGTCACGTCCCTACTCATTTATGCTATGTGTACACTCAAGTTCCCACCTAAACTCATTGAGATACTGGACAAAATCAGGAGAAGATGTCTATCGATCAAAAAAACTGACCAAGGTGAGAAATCCAACTCGCTTGCTGCCTGGGACATGGTTTGTAAACCTAAGAAGAATGGAGGGCTTGGTGTCATAAACCTCAAGATCCAGAATGAAGCTCTCCTCTTGAAGTTCTTACACAAGTTTTATAACAAACTGGATATTCCATGGGTACAACTTACTTGGGACACATACTATGATAAGAAAATCCCACATGCAATGGATCCGGTTGGTTCTTTCTGGTGGCGTGACATACTAAAGCCCTCATGGCATTTCTCATGTTAATATTGTGTGTGGCTCCACCGCCCTCTTTTGGAAAGATCTCTGGACTAATCAACTGTTACTAGACTCTCATCCTCGAGCTTACTCATATGCAATCAATGAAGATATTTCTGTCCGTGATTTCTTGGGGAGCACGTCTCTTGGATTGGCTTTTCACCTGCCACTTTCCCCCCAAGCGTTTCATGAAGCCCGGCAAATTCAAACGATCGCTTCATCATTCCAACCTATGATCTCTAACTCGGATGTCTGGAACTATGTCTGGGGCAAATCTATTTACAGATCAAAGGACTACTACCGTTTCTACTTTCGGGAGGTCCACGCTCATAAAGTTTTTCACTGGCTGTGGAGATCTAAATGTACTATGAAGTTGAAAGTCTTTGCATGGCTTCTCCTCCACGACAGGCTGAACACCCGGAATATGCTGAAAAGACGCCACTACAACATCGGTGATGACCACAACTGTCTACTGTGTGGGCGCAACATCGAGGAAACAGTGGAGCACATGATTTTCACGTGCTCGTTTAGTAAGCAATGTTGGCAAGCCCTGGACATCAACTGGGAACCTTTTGGGGATAGGGTGCAAGCTATTGAAGACCAACAAACAAACCACCCCACGCCCATGCTGTTTGAAAAATTTGTTGTGGCATCGTGGACCCTTTGGAAGGAACGAAACAACAAACACTTCAGACCAATAGATCCTTCCTTCCGATCGTGGCTTGATAGATTCAAGAAAGACTTTGAACTTCTGCAGCATAGGGTCAAAGAGACAAATAGGTCTCTAGTTCGGAATCTTGTAAACTCTTTGCACTAGCCCCCCCTCTCTCTTTCCCTTGTTCTTCTGGGTGGGACCCAAAGTGGTCTGCCCTCTCCCCCTCCCCCCCATGATGTAAATACTCACCTTGTACAGATCCTTTTATTAAATATAATTACACAGTAGGAGCCTTTCCTACTGTTTCTGGTCAAAAAAACTACCGTCCTCCAAGTCGTTGGGCCTGGCATGTTCGTCGGGGCTAGCTTGCCCGTTTTCTTGCTCCTCCTGTTCGGATGTTACCTCAACAAGGTCTTCATTGTTTTCGGCATCATCCGGAGTATTATTTTCACCAGTGCCAGCATTGCTCTCTTTTGAACGACGTGACTTAGAGCGGCGCCGAGGACGCCGGCGTTTTTGCTATGTCTCAGGAGGTTTATTCTCTACTGGATTTTCTTTGTCATCGCCGTTGGTTGTTTTGGGTGCATCCACCAGGTACACATCGTACGAAGAAGTGGCCGTCCAGCATCCTGTAAATGGTGGATTTTGATCTTGCTCTTCATCGGCATCGTCGTCCATACCGTCGATGTCTTCAGAGCCATAATCAAGTGTGTCGGTTAAATACTCGACTGCGGCTATGAAGTGGGTGGCGGGTGGGAAACGAGATTCTCCATCATCAGCCCCTAGTTCGAACCGAACATAGTTCGGCTGTGAGTCCCCCGCCAAGGACAGGTTCTTTAATGAGCTTAACACATTGCCCAGGGGCGAGTGTTGGAAGATGTATGCGGCGCTGAACTCATAGATCGACGAACGATCAAGTTCGGCATCCGCGGAATCACAAGGTTCGGAACATACGCCCAGAGACGAGTCTGGAGTTCCGGTGACACAAATATTGTGTGAGGTTAAGTCCATGTGCGGTTTCAACGCCGGGGAATCTGTGGCCTTCGTGGTGGGGTTGAGCCTCCAATCCTTGGATGCCGCAGTGTGCTCCGGATCTAAGGCCAGAGTGGTTACAGGAGCTATCTCCTGGATGCAGTCTGACGACAGATTTAGGTCATGTTCGTCGAGGTGACCAGGAGCGGTCGCCGCGGTCTCGAATCCGGCGAAGATCAAATCTCCACGGATGTCCGCAACGTAATTCAAGCTCCCAAATCTGACCTGATGGCTAGGGGTGTAGCTATCGATCTGCTCCAGGTGGCCAACTGAGTTGGCCCGCAGCGCGAAGCCGCCGAACACGAAGATCTGTCCGGGAAGGAAGGTTTCTCCTTGGATGGCGTCACTGTTGACGATTGAAGGGGCCAACGAACCTTTTGGGGACGGCACGGTGGAACTCTCAATGAAAGCACCAATGTCGGTGTCAAAACCAGGGGATCTCGGGTAGGGGGTCCCGAACTGTGCGTCTAAGGTCGGTGGTAACAGGAGATAGGGGACATAATGTTTACCCAGGTTCGGGCCCTCTCTGTGGAGGTACTACCCTACTTCCTGCTTGATTGATCTTGATGAATCTGAGTATTACAAGAGTTGATCTACCACGAGATCGTAATGGCTAAACCCTATAAGCCTAGCCTGTATGACTATGGTAATGAGTATCTCCCTCCGGGCTAGGTCCTCCGGTTTGTATAGACACCGGGAGGATCTAGGGTTACACAAGGTCGGTTACAAAGAAAGGAATCTACATATTTGATCGCCAAGCTTGCCTTCCACGCCAAGGAGAGTCCTATCCGGACATGGGTGCAGTCTTCGGTCTTCGTGTCTTCACAGCCCATCAGTCCGGCCCATGGCTAACAGGCCGGACGCCCGAGGACCCCTTAGTCCTGGACTCCCTCACCCCCTCCTCCTTCTTCTTCTTCTTTTTCTTCTTCTTCTTCTTCTTCTTCCTTGGCGTCCCCCCTAGATGGTAGGAGGGTTCCCCCTCTGGTCCATGGCCTCCATGGCGGCGGAGGAGCGGGAGCCCCTCCGAGATTGGATCTCCCTCTATGTTCTCTTTTGTTTCACGTTCCCAGATCTGGCCAAAAACCGTCTCCTATATTCCGGGAGATCCGCAACTCCAATTGCAGTGAGATTTTAACACGCTTTTTTTCCGGATATAAGTTTCCTTGCGCCCGAAGTAGACCTCCAACCGACGTTCGAGGAGGGAACAACCCACCAGCACGCGCCAGGGGCCTCTGGCGCGCCCTGGTGTCTTGTGGGTTGTGTGGGCCTCCGCTTGCAGTGATTCCAACTACCAAAAATCACATATATTTCAAAATAATTCTCCGTGAAATTTTATTACATTTGGACTTCGTTTGATATGGATATTCTGTGATACAAAAAACATTCAAAAAACAGGAACTGGCATTGGGCACTGGATCAATAGGTTAGTCCAATAAATCATATAAAAGTTGCCAAAAGTGTATAAAAGTTGTATAATATATAACATAAAACAATAAAAAATTATAGGTACGATGGAGATATATCAGCATCCCCAAGCTTAATTCCTGCTTGTCCTCGAGTAGGTAAATGATAAAAAAGATAATTTTTGATGTCGAATGCTACCTAGCATAAACTTGATCATATGTCTAATCATGGCAGGAATATTAAGACATAAGTGATTCAAAGCAATAGTCTATAATTTGACATAGACATCAATACTCATGCATCCCAACAAACAATCATGTCTTTCAAAATATCTATGCTAAAGAAAGCTATCCCTACAAAATCATATAGTCTTTTCATGCTCTGTCTTCTTGACACAAAGTATTTATCATGCACAACCGCGATGACAAGCCGAACAATTGGTTCATACTTTTTAATGTGCTTCAAATTTTTCAACCCTCACGCAATACATGAGCACAAGCCATAGATATAGCACTACGGGTGGAATAGAGTATGATGATAGGGGTAAATATATAGAAGACAAAAAGTAAGAAAGTGTCACATCGATGCGGCTAACCAACGGGCTATGGAGATGCCCATCAATCGATATCAATGCGAGGAGTAGGGATTGCTATGCAACGGATGCACTAAGAGCTATAAGTGTATGAAAGCTCCATATGAAAACTAAGTGGGTGTGCATCTAATCCTATAATGAAAAATTCTCACTAGTTTATGAAAATGACAACAAATGAGACTCTCCATATGAAAAACATGGTGCTACTTTGAAGCACAAGTGTGGTAAAGGATACTAACAATGCCCCTTCTCTCTTTGTTTATTTTTTTCTTTTTTTCTTTTCTTTTTTTCTGTCATTGTCAGAAGTCTCATCCCGACTTGTGGGGGAATCATAGTCTCCATCATCCTTTCTCACTAGAGCACTTCTCTAAAAATGAATAAGGATGATCATCACACTTCTATTTACTTATAACTCAAAAGAAATAAAAATTACAACTCGATACCTATGACAAAGTATGACTCTATATGAATGCCTCTAGCAATGTACCAGGATGTGCAATGATATAGCGTAACATGTATAAAAAATGATGAATGGTGGCTGAGCCACAACTATATGATCATGCAAAGCAATATGACAATGAATGCTCAAGTCATCAAACGGAAGCGGTGGAAGTTGCCTGGCAATATATCTCAGAATGGCCATGAAAAAGCCATAATAGGTAGGTATGGTGGCTGTTTTGAAGAAGATATAATAAGGCTTATGTGTGATAGAGCATATCATATCACGGGGTTTGGATGCACCTGCGAAGTTTGCACCATGTCTCGATGTGATAAAGGGCAATGCACGGTACTGTAGAGGCTAGAAAATTTCGAAAAGGTAAGAGTGCATATAATCCATGGACTCACATTAGTCATAAAGAACTCATATACTTATTGCAAAAGTTTATTAGCCCGCGAAGCAAAGTACTACTACGCATGCCCCTAGGGGGATAGATTGGTAGGAAAAGACCATCGCTCGTCCCCGACCGCCTCTCATAAGGAAGACAATCAATAATAAATCATGCTCCAACTTCATAGCATAACGAGAGACTATACGTGCATGCTTCGGGAATGACAAACCTTAACACCAATATTCTTAGTAAGCACAACCATTTACTAGTACCTCCCACATATTGCATCTCTATATTGCAAAACTATTGCAAGGAATCCAACATATCATATTCAGTGATCCACAAGTTTTATGTAGGATTTTATGACTAACCATGCAAATGACCAATTCCTTTTGACTCGCTAAATAGATATAAGTGAAGCATGAGAGTTTAATTCTTTCTACAAAAGACCATGCTCTAACAAATATAAGTGAAGCAAAAGAGCATTCTTCAAATGATGGTTTTCTATGTGAAGAGAAACAAGCAATTCAAACGTCAAATGATATAAGTGAAGCACATGATGTTGGGGAACGTAGTAATTTCAAAAAAATTCCTACGCACACGCAAGATCATGGTGATGCATAGCAACGAGAGGGGAGAGTATGTCCACGTACCCTCGTAGACCGAAAGCGGAAGCGTTAGCACAACGCGGTTGATGTAGTCGTACGTCTTCACGATCCGACCGATCAAGTACCGAACGCACGGCACCTCCGAGTTCAACTCAATGACGTCCCTCGAACTCCGATCCAGCCGAGCTTTGAGGGAGAGTTCCGTCAGCACGACGACGTGGTGACGATGATGATGTTCTACCGACGCAGGGCTTCGCCTAAGCACTGCTACGATATGACCGAGGTGGATTATGGTGGAGGGGGGCACCGCACACGGCTAAGAGTTCCAAGGGATCAATTGTTGTGTCTATGGGGTGCCCCCTGCCCCCGTATATAAAGGAGCAAGAGAGGAGGAGGCCGGCCCTAGGAGGGGCGCGCCAAGGGAGTAGGATTCCTACTCCTAGTTGGAGTAGGTTTCCTCCTTTCCTAGTCCAACTAGGAGAAGGGGGGAAAGGGGGGAAGAGGAGAAGGAAGGGAGAGGGGGGCCGCGCCCCAAACCCCTTGTCCAATTCGGACTGGGCTTGGGAGGGGCGCGCGCCACCTCCTGGCTGCTGCCTCTCCTTCCCACTAAGGCCCGTTAAGGCCCAATACTTCTTACCGTATTCCCGTAACTCCCCGGTACTCCGAAAAATACCCGAATCACTCGGAACCTTTCCGATGTCCGAATATAGTCGTCCAATATATCGATCTTTACGTCTCGATCATTTCGAGACTCCTCGTCATGTCTCCAATCTCATCCGGGACTCCGAACTACCTTTGGTACATCAAAACACATAAACTCATAATATAACCGTCATCGAACTTTAAGCGTGCGGACCCTACGGGTTCAAGAACTATGTAGACATGACCGAGACACGTCTCCGGTCAATAACCAATAGCGGAACCAGGATGCTCATATTGTCTCCCACATATTCTACAAAGATCTTTATCGGTCAAACCGCATAACAACATACGTTGTTCCCTTTGTCATCGGTATGTTACTTGCCCGATATTCGATCGTCGGTATCTCAATACCTAGTTCAATCTCCTTACCGGCAAGTCTCTTTACTCGTTACGTAATACATCATCCTACAACTAACTCATTAGTTACAATGCTTGCAAGGCTTATAGTGATGTGCATTACCGAGTGGGCCCAGAGATACCTCTCCGACAATCGGAGTGACAAATTGTAATCTCGAAATACGCCAACCCAACAAGTACCTTTGGAGACACCTGTAGAGCACATTTATAATCACCCAGTTACGTTGTGACGTTTGGTAGCACACAAAGTGTTCCTCCGGTAAACGGGAGTTGCATAATCTCATAGTCATAGGAACATGTATAAGTCATGAAGAAAGCAATAACAGAATACTAAACGATCGTGTGCTAAGCTAACGGAATGGGTCAAGTCAATCACATCATTCTCCTAATGATGTGACCCCGTTAATCAAATGACAACTCATGTCTATGGCTAGGAAACATAACCATCTTTGATCAACGAGCTAGTCAAGTAGAGGCATATTAGTATCACTCTGTTTGTCTATGTACTCACACATGTATTATGTTTCTGGTTAATACAATTCTAGCATGAATAATAAACATTTATCATGAAATAAGGAAATAAATAATAAGTTTATTATTGCCTCTAGGGCATATTTCCTTCAGTCTCCCACTTGCACTAGAGTCAATAATCTAGTTCACATCACCATGTGATTTAATACCAATAGTTCACATCACCACGTGATTAACACCCATAGTTCACATCGTCATGTGACCAACACCCAAAGGGTTTACTAGAGTCAATAATCTAGTTCACATCGCTATGTGATTAACACCCAAAGAGTACTAAGGTGTGATCATGTTTTGCTTGTGAGAGAAGTTTTAGTCAACGGGTCTGCCACATTCGGATCTGTATGTATTTTGCAAATTTCTATGTCAACAATGCTCTGCACGGAGCTACTCTAGCTAATTGCTCCCACTTTCAATATGTATCCAGATTGAGACTTAGAGTCATGTGGATCAGTATCAAAAATTTGCATCGACGTAACCCTTTACGACGAACCTTTTTGTCACCTCCATAATCGAGAAATATTTCCTTATTCCACTAAGGATAATTTTGACCGCAGTCTAGTGATCTACTCCTAGATAACTATTGTACTCCCTTGTCAAAATGAGTGTAGGGTATACAATAGATCTGGTACACAGCATGGCATACTTTATAGAACCTATGGCCGAGGCATAGGGAATGACTTTCATTCTCTTTCTATCTTCTGCCGTGGTCGGGCTTTGAGTCTTACTCAATTTCAAACATTATAACACAGGCAAGAAACTCTTTCTTTGACTGTTCCATTTTGAACTACTTCAAAATCTTGTCAAGGTATGTACTCATTGAAAAAACTTATCAAGCGTCTTGATCTATCTCTATAGATCTTGATGCTCAATATGTAAGCAGCTTCACCGAGGTCCTTCTTTGAAAAACTACTTTCAAATACTCCTTTATGCTTTGCAGAATAATTCTACATTATTTCCGATCAACAATATGTCATTCACATATACTTATCAGAAATGCTGTAGTGCTCCCACTCACTTTCTTGTAAATACAGGCTTCACCGCAACTCTGTATAAAACTATATGCTTTGATCAACTTATCAAAGCGTCTATTCCAACTCCGAGATGCTTGCACCAGTCCATAGATGGATCGCTGGAGCTTGCATATTTTGTTTGCACCTTTAGGATTGACAAAACCTTTTGGTTGCATCATATACAACTCTTCTTTAAGAAATCCATTAAGCAATGTAGTTTCGACATCCATTTGCCAGATTTCATAAAATGTGGCAATTTGCTAACATGATTCGGACAGACTTAAGCATCGGTACGAGTTAGAAAATCTCATCGTAGTCAACACCTTGAACTTTGTCAAAAACCTTTTTCTGACAAGTCTAGCTTTGTAGATAGTAACACTACTATCAACGTCCGTCTTCCTCTTAAAGATCCATTTATTTTCTATGGCTTGCCGATCACCGGGCAATTCAACCAAAGTCCACACTTTGTTCTCATACATGGGTCCCATCTCAGATTTCATGGCCTCAAGCCATTTTGCGGAATCTGGGCTCATCATCGCTTCCTCATAGTTCGTAGGTTCGTCATGGTCAAGTAACATGACCTCCAGAACTGGATTACCGTACCACTCTGGTGCGGATTTCATTCTGGTTGACCTACGAGATTCGGTAGTAACTTGATCTGAAGTTACATGATCATCATCATTAGCTTCCTCACTAATTGGTGCAGGAGTCACAGGAACAGATTTCTGTGATGAACTACTTTCCAATAAGGGAGCAGGTACAGTTACCTCATCAAGTTCTACTTTCCTCCCACTCACTTCTTTCGAGAGAAACTCCTTCTCTAGAAAGGATGCATTCTTAGCAACGAATGTCTTGCCTTCGGATCTGTGATAGAAGGTGTACCCAACAGTCTCCTTTGGGTATCCTATGAAGACATATTTCTCCGATTTGGGTTTGAGCTTATCAGGATGAAACTTTTTTCATATAAGCAGCACAACCCCAAACTTTAAGAAACGACAACTTTGGTTTCTTGCCAAACCACAGTTCATATTGTGTCGTCTCAACGGACTTAGACGGTGCCCTTTTTAATGTGGATGCAGCTGTCTTTAATGCATAACCCCAAAACGATAGTGGTAAATCGGTAAGAGACATCATAGATTGCACCATATCTAATAATGTACGGTTACGATGTTCGGACACAGCATTACACTGTGGTGTTCCAGGTGGCGTGAGCAGTGAAACTATTTCACATTGTTTTAACTGAAGACCAAACTCGTAACTCAAATACTCTTCTCCACGATCAGATCGTAGAAACTTTATTTTCTTGTTACGATGATTTTCCACTTCACTCTGAAATTATATGAACTTTTCAAATGTTTCAGACTTTTGTTTCATTAAGTAGATATACCCATATCTGCTCAAACCATCTATGAAGGTCAGAAAATAATGATACCCGCTATGAGCCTCAATATTCATCGGACCACATACAATAGTATGTATGATTTCCAACAAATCTGTTGCTTGCTCCATTGTTCCGGAGAACGGCGTTTTAGTCATCTCGCCCAAGAGGCATGGTTCGCAAGCATCAAGTGATTCATAATCAGGTGATTCCAAAATCCCATCAGCATGGAGTTTCTTCATGCGCTTCACACCAATATGACCTAAACGGCAGTGCCACAAATAAGTTGCACTATCATTATTAACTTTGCATCTTTTGGCTTCAATATTATGAATATGTGTATCACTACGATCGAGATCCAACAAACCATTTTCATTCGGTGTATGACCATAGAACGTTTTATTCATGTAAATAGAACAACAATTATTCTCTAACTTAAATGAATAACCGTATTGCAATAAACATGATCAAATCATATTCATGCTGAACGCAAACACCAAATAACACTTATTTAGGTTCAACACTAATCCCGAAAGTGTAGGGAGCGTGCGATGATGATCATCTCAATCTTGGAACCACTTCCAACACACATCGTCACTTCACCCTTAACTAGTCTCTGTTCATTCCGCAACTCCTGTTTCGAGTTACTACTCTTAGTAACTGAACCAGTATCAAATACCGAGGGGTTGCTACGAACACTAGTAAAATACACATCAATAATCTGTATATCAAATATACCTTTGTTCACTTTGCCATCCTTCTTATCCGCCAAATACTTGGGGCAGTTCCGCTTCCAGTGACCAGTCCCTTTGCAGTAGAAGCACTTAGTCTTAGGCTTAGGACCAGACTTGGGCTTCTTCACTTGAGCAGCAACTTGCTTGCCGTTCTTCTTGAAGGTCCCCTTCTTCCCTTTGTTGTTTTCTTGAAACTAGTGGTCTCGTCAACCATCAATACTTGATGTTTTTCTTGATTTCTACCTTCTTCGATTTCAGCATCACGAAGAACTTGGGAATTGTTTCCGTTATCCCTTGCATATTATAGTTCATCACGAAGTTCTACTAACTTGGTGATGGTGAATAGAGAATTCTGCCAATCACTATCTCATCTGGAAGATTAACTCCCACTTGATTCATGCGATTGTAGTACCCAGACAATCTGAGCACATGCTTACTGCTTGAGCTATTCTCCTCCATCTTTTAGCTATAGAACTTGTTGGAGACTTCATATCTCTCAACTCGGGTATTTGCTTGAAATATTAACTTCAACTCCTGGAACATCTCATATGGTCCATGACGTTCAAAACGTCTTTGAAGTCCCGATTCTAAGCCGTTAAGCATGGTGCACTAAACTATCAAGTAGTTATCATACTGAGCTAGCCAAACGTTCATAACGTCTGCATTTGCTCCTGCAATAGGTCTGTCACCTAGCGGTGCATCAAGGACATAATTCTTCTGTGCAGCAATGAGGATAAACCTCAGATCATGGACCCAGTCCGCATAATTGCTACTATCATCTTTCAACTTAGTTTTCTCTTGGAACATACATAAAACATAGGGAAGCAACAACGCGAGCTATTGATCTACAACATAGATATGCTAATACTACCAGGACTAAGTTCATGATAAGTTAGAGTTCAATTAATCATATTACTTAAGAACTCCCACTTAGATAGATATCCCTCTAATCCTCTAAGTTATCACGTGATCCATATCAACTAAACCAGGTCCGATCATTCACGTGAGATGGAGTAGTTTCAATGCTGAACATCACTTATGTTGATCATATCTACTAGATGATTCACGCTCGACCATTCGGTCTCAGTCTTCCGAGGCCATATCTGTTATATGCTAGGCTCGTCAAGTTTAACCTGAGTATTCTGCGTGTGCAACTGTTTTGCACCCGTTGTATTTGAACGTAGAGCCTATCACACCCGATCATCACGTGGTGTCTCAGCACGCGAAGAACTTTCGAAACGGTGCATACTTTAGGGAGAACACTTATACCTTGAATTTAGTGAGAGATCATCTTATAAAGCAACCGCCGAACTAAGCAAAATAAGATGTATAAAATATAAACATCACATGCAATCATAATATGTGACATGATATGGCCATCATCATCTTGTGCCTTTGATCTACATCTCCAAAGCATCGTCATGATCTCCATCGTCATCGGCATGAGACCATGATCTCCATCATCTTGATCTATATCAATGTGTCATCACATCGTCGTCTTGCCAATTATTGCTCTTGCAACTATTGCTATCGCATAGCGATAAAGTAAAGCAATTATTTGGCGCTTGCATCTTATGCAATAAAGAGACAACCATAAGGCTTCTGCCAGTTGCCGATAACTTCAACAAAACATGATCATCTTATATAACAACTTATATTTCATCACGTCTTGACCATATCACATCACAACATGCCCTGCAAAAACAAGTTAGACGTCTTGTACTTTGTTGTTGCAAGTTTTACGTGGCTGCTACGGGCTGAGCAAGAACCGTTCTTACCTATGCATCAAAACCACAACGATAGTTCGTCAAGTTAGTGATGTTTTAACCTTCTCAAGGACCGAGCGTAGCCACACTCGGTTCAACTAAAGTTGGAAAAACGGACACCCGCCAGCCACCTGTGTGCAAAGCACGTCGGTAGAACCAGTCTCGCGTAAGCGTACGCGTAATGTCGGTCCGGGCCGCTTCATCCAACAATACCGCCGAAACAAAGTATGACATGTTGGTAAGCAGTATGACTTGTATCGACCACAACTCACTTGTGTTCTACTTGTGCATATAACATCAACGCATAAAACCAGGCTCGGATGCCACTGTTGGGGAACCTAGTAATTCCAAAAAAATTCCTACGCACATGCAAGATCATAGTGAGGCATAGCAACGAGAGGGGAGAGTATGTCCACGTACCCTCGTAGACCGAAAGTGGAAGCGTTAGCACAACGCGGTTGATGTAGTCGTACGTCTTCATGATCGGACCGATCAAGTACCAAACGCACGGCACCTCCGAGTTCAGCACACGTTCAACTCGATGACATCCCTCGAACACCGATCCAGCCGAGCTTTGAGGGAGAGTTCCGTCAGCACGACGGCATGGTGACGATGATGATGTTCTACCGACGCAGGGCTTCGCCTAAGCACTGCTACGATATGACCGAGGTGGATTATGGTGGAGGGGGCACCGCACACGGCTAAGAGATCTAAGGGATCAATTGTTGTGTCTATGGGGTGCCCCCTGCCCCCGTATATAAAGGAGCAAGGGAGGAGGAGGCCGGCCCTAGGAGGGGCGCGCCAAGGGAGTAGGATTCCTACTCCTTTCCTAGTCCAACTAGGAGAAGGGGGGAGAAGGGGGGAAGAGGAGAAGGAAGGGAGAGGGGGGCCGCGCCCCAAACCCCTTGTCCAATTCGGACTAGGCTTGGGAGGGGTGCGCGGCACCTCCTGGCTGCTGCCTCTCCTTCCCACTAAGGCCCATTAAGGCCCAATACTTCTTTCCCGTATTCCCGTAACTCCCCGGTACTCCGAAAAATACCCGAATCACTCGAAACCTTTCCGATGTCTGAATATAGTCGTCCAATATATTGATCTTTACGTCTCGATCATTTCGAGACTCCTCGTCATGTCCCCGATCTCATCCGGGACTCCGAACTACCTTCGGTACATCAAAACACATAAACTCATAATATAACCGTCATCGAACTTTAAGCGTGCGGACCCTACGGGTTCGAGAACTCTGTAGACATGACCGAGACACGTCTCCGGTCAATAACCAATAGCGGAACCTGGATGCTCATATTGGCTCCCACATATTCTACGAAGATCTTTATCGGTCAAACCGCATAACAACATACGTTGTTCCCTTTGTCATCGGTATGTTACTTTCCCGAGATTCGATCGTCGGTATCTCAATACCTAGTTCAATCTCATTACGGGCAAGTCTCTTTACTCGATCCGTAATACATCATCCTGCAACTAACTCAGTAGTTACAATGCTTGCAAGGCTTATAGTGATGTGCATTGGGCCCAGAGATTCCTCTCCGACAATCAGAGTGACAAATCCTAATCTCGAAATACGCCAACCCAACAAGTACCTTTGGAGACACCTGTAGAGCACCTTTATAATCACCCAGTTACGTTGTGACGTTTGGTAGCACACAAAGTGTTCCTCCGGTAAACGGGAGTTGCATAATCTCATAGTCATAGGAACATGTATATTTTTGCATTGTAGCTACTATAATATAACTTTTTCATGGCTTATTCTAATGATAGAATCGACGGTTTCATCAAAACAAGCAAAAAAATGCATCAAAAATATAATCTGTCTTAAACAGGAGAGTCTGTAGTAATCTGAAAATTCACCATACTTCTGTTACTCCAAAAATTCTGAACAAAAATCTTGGCACATTATTTTTATAATACAATGGATTTGTACAAGGGGATAATTATTTTTGTTGAAAAGTTTCTGTAATTCAAGATTCACAAAGTTTCCGTGGGCATGAACAAAGTTCAAGGCTAGCTCCCACTTTCGCAATGCTCGTCCCTCTCACTTGCACTTTTCTTTTTGTGAAGTTTTAAGTTACCCTCTATTTTTTTTTAAACTTTATAAAAGCACTCAATAGAAATAAATGACTCTCTAAAACTTCTGGGTTGTCTCCCTGATAGCGCTTTCTTTAAAGCCATTAAGCTAGGCATAAAGTGCTCAAGTAATGGATCCACCCGGATCCCAAGGTATATCAAAGCCAATTTTAATTAAAAATGATTTGGAATTTAGTAGTGAGCACAAAGCAACATATATCATGCAATGACGAAGTCTAACTCTCTTCCTATGCATCGGCATGTCATACAAGAACAATTCATGCACATCAAGTAAAGGCCAATACATTGCATAAGCAGTTTCTTGCAATTTTTTTGTGTTGGAAACATAACACTAGTAGAAAAAGGGCCTTTAGTCCCGGTTCATAAGTGCCTTTAGTCCCGGTTCATAAGTGCCTTTAGTCCCGGTTCATAAGTGCCTTTAGTCCCGGTTACTAAAGCCTCCCCCTTTAGTCCCGGTTCTTACACGAACCGGGACTAAAGGCCCTCCACGTGGCCGCTGCCTGGAGGTCCACCTTTAGTCCCGGTTGGTAACACGAACCGGTACTAAAGGAAATTTTATGATTTTTTTTTGAATTTTTTTTTGAATTTTTTTATTTCAAATTTCTGAATTATTTTAACCTCTAATCTCTAATCACCCCTCACCACTGCTCAATTTAACCTCTAACCTCTAATCACCCCTCATCATTCCAAATCATCTAACTTCCCGGACGGTCACCCATCCTCTCACTACTCCAGCCTGAGGACGCTTAACTTCCGGGTTCTATTCTCCCTCGTTTCCAAGTCTACACTTGTTGTTTTCCTGACAATAGTAAGATGTCAATCCTATTAACCCTCAGGAATTTAGCTTGAGCATGAAGTCACACATTTCACTATCTGAGTTTGAAACTATTGTTCTAAAAAACAATAATTATTTAGTAACACTAATATTTCTTGAATAAGTAGTTTGACCATAGTTTGACCACTGTTTGACCAGTTTTGACCAAAATTCAAAAAAACTGAAATAATTATTTCGTAACACTAATATTTCTTGAATAATTAGTTTGACCATTGTTTGACCACAGTTTGACCATAGTTTGACCACAATTTGACCAGATTTGACCAAAATTCAAAAAACTGAAATAATTATTTAGTAACACTAATATTCTTGAATAATTATTTAGTAACACTAATACTTCTTGAATAAGTAGTTTGACCATAGTTTGACTAGATTTAACAAAAATTCAAAAAAACTGAAATTTGAGCATAACTTTTTTTCCTTTTAGAGTTTGAGGATTCTAAAAATTTGCAAACAGGTCGTAGGCGGTCAAAATTGGATGCGGATTTTCGTGCTGAACATTTTGATATATTATACGTTTTTTCTGACATCGTATGCAAAAGTTATAGCCGTTTTACATTTTCCCTACACTTTTTGCAAAACATGTCCAAATTTAAGTTTTTAAATTTTCCTAACTAGTACATGTAGTAACATAACTACATCTGGAAGGATTTTAATTTTTGATGTTTTTATCATTTTCTGTTGCTTTTTACAAAACTAAAAAGGCGATCCACTTGGTGGGGGGGGGGGGTAGAGTTTGAAAATGGGACCTTTAGTACCGGTTCGTGCCACGAACCGGTACTACTGCCTCAAACCCCATTAGTACCGGTTGGTGGCTCAAACCGGGACTAAAGGTCTAACCTTTAGTACCGGTTGGTGCCACGAACCGGTACTAATGGGCATCGCACCCTTTAGTCCCGGTTCTTGGCACCAACCTGGACTAAAGGTCCCATTTGAACCGGGACTAATGCCTGTACGGTGCCCTAGCCGCTCGAACCGGGACTAATGCTCACATTAGTCCCGGTTCATAATGCAACCGGGATTAATGCTCTTTTCTGGCCGAACCAAAGCCCTGTTTTCTACTAGTGTAAAGAGGCGGAGATGTAGTTCCTCTCTCATAATAATTGCAAGTAGGAGCAGCAAGCAGATGCATATTATATTATATTCATCAAAATCATCATGTGTAATGGTAGAATGCAACCCATCAATGTAATCCTTAATAAGAGCAAACTTCTCCGATATAGTGTAGTTGGGAGAATTCAAAAACATAATAGGACTATCATGTGTGGGTACAATAGCAATAATCTCATTCTTAACATAACGAACTATAGCAACTTCATCTCCATAAGCATAATTTAAATTGGCATCATGGCCACAAGCCTAGCAAGCATCATCAAAAAGCGATATTTCAGACGAATCAACGGGATCATAGCAATTATCATTGCATTCATCCTTCGGTAAGAACGAAGGGAAATTAAACAATGTATGAGTTGAAGAGTTACTCTCATTAGAAGGTGGGCACGGGTAGCTAATCCGCTCTTCCTCCTTTTGTTCTTCGCTCACCTCATCATCTTTTTCATCCGATGAGCTCACATGTTCATCAATTTCTTCTTCCATAGACTCCAGTAAAATATTAGTCTCTTCTTGGGCAGGGAACATTTTTCTCAATAAATTCATCAGTTTCGGAATTATATTTATAATTATCATAGCAATATTTAAGGATGGCAAAATTTTCAGGTCTATAAACATCATCATCAAAAGATTCATACTTTAAAAACAAAGGTCCAATTTCATAAGCACCCTTAAAAGCAACAAATTCTTCTATTCATTTCACATCATAATAATCATATATACCCTTAGCATAAGAAGATAAGGTTTCATTATCATTAAATTTGCATGAAAAGGGAAGGTGTGGAGCATTCATCCTAGAGCAACAAGTATAATCATATCTCAAGCATAAATCCCGAGCATACCAATGCAACATATAAATTTGATCCCATAAAAGTTTCCCTTTTTGTGTCAGCCGATAATCCCTAAAGTATTCACGTTGATCCAACGTTACTCCCATTATCATGTTGAATGTGGTTTTCTCAGGATTATCAAAGTACTGCATAATATTTTTCACATAACGAGCACCGAGGGTTTTAGGAGGTACCCCATCTCCATAGCAAGTACCACTAATTTTTTTGGTGTTTCGTGTTCCATCACTACTGCAGGATGCTGCTAACGAGACACTACGATCAGAGACCCTTCGACGAAACTGTGTGCGATGCGATAATCACAAACGGTGGTGTGAAAGAACCGTCAAAAAAGGTGCAAAACATTTGCGATGGCGAAGCCATTGAACACGGTTCAGATTTTAGTTGCCTGTGTAATGCAGGGCATACGGTTCAGTTCAGTGAACTGTTTGCGATGAGGCGGAACAAAAGAAACGAGCAGCCAGATGAAGGCGTGTGTGATATACAGAAGATACGTCTTTGTCATATCTATAATTTTTGATTGTTCGATGCCAATATTCTATAACTTTTACATACTTTTGGCTAATTTTTATACTATTTTTGGGACTAACATATTGATCCAGTGCCAGTTCCTGTTTGTTGCATGTTTTTTGTTTCGCAGAAAATCCATATCCAACGAAGTCCAAACAGGATAAAAACTGACGGAGATTTTTTTTGGAATATATGTGATTTTTGAGAAGAAGAATCAATGCGAGACGATGGCCGAGGGGGCCACGAGGCAGGGGGGCGCGCCCAGGGGGTCAGGCACGCCCTGGGCCCTCGTGGCCACCCGTAAGGCGGTTGGTGCCCTTCTTTCGCCACAAGAAAGCCAATATCCGAACAAAAATCGTGTTCAAATTTCAGCCTAATCGGAGTGACGGATCTCCGGGAATATAAGAAACGGTGAAAGGCCAGAATCTGGAGCGCAGAAACAGAGAGACAGAGAGACAGATCCAATCTCGGAGGGGCTCTCGCCCCTCCCATGCCATGGAAGCCAAGGACCAGAGGGGAAACCCTTCTCCCATCTAGGGAGAAGGTCAAGGAAGAAGAAGAAGGGGGCCCCTCTCCCCCTCTCTTCCGTTCCGGCGCCATCATCATCACTGCAATCTACACCAACACCTCCATCATCTTCACCAACATCTTCATCACCTTCCCCGATCTGTCTACAGCGGTCCACTCTCCCGCAACCCGCTGTACGCTCTACTTGAACATGGTGCTTTATGCTTCATATTATTATCCAATGATGTGTTGCCATCCTATGATGTCTGAGTAGATTTTCGTTGTCCTATCGATAATTGTGAATTGCTATGATTGATTCAATTTTCTTGTGGTTATGTTGCTGTCCTTTGGTGCCCATCATATGAGCGCGCGCGTGGATCACACCATAGGTTTAGTTGTATGTTGATAGGACTTTGTATCAGAGGGCAAGAGTGACAGAAGCTTCAATCTAGCATAGAAATTGATGCATACGGGATTGAAGGGGGACCAATATATCTTAATGCTATGGTTGTGTTTTACCTTAATGAACGTTAGTAGTTGCGGATGCTTGCTAATAGTTCCAATCGTAAGTGCATAGAATTCCAAGTCAGGGATGACATGCTAGCAGTGGCCTCTCCCACATAAAAAACTTGCTATCGGTGTAGTAAAGTAGTCAATTGCTCAGGGACAATTTCGCAACTCCTACCCCACTTTTCCACACTCGCTATATTAACTTTATTGTGTCTTTATCTAAACAGCCCATAGATTTTATTTATGTGCTCTTTATTATCTTGCAAACCTATCCAACAACACCTACAAAGTACTTCTAGTTTCATACTTGTTCTAGGTAAAGCGAACGTCAAGCGTGCGTAGAGTTGTATCGGTGGTCGATAGAACTTGAGGGAATATTTGTTCTACCTTCAGCTCCTCATTGGGTTCGACACTCTTCCTTATCGAAAGAGGCTACAATTGATCCCCTATACTTGTGGGTTATCAAGACCTTTTTCTGGCGCCGTTGCCGGGGAGTTATAGCGTAAGGTGAATATTCTCGTGTTTTCTTGTTTGCTTTATCACTAAGTAGTTTTTATTTCATGTTCTAAGTTGTTCTCTATCTTTAGTTATGGATATGGAACACGAAACACCAAAAAAATTAGTGGTACTTGCTACTCATGGACATGGGGAACCTCCTAAAACCCTCGATGCTATTTGTCTGAAAGATATTATGCACTACTTTAATAATCCTGAGAATACTTTAGGGATTATCGCTTGACTCAAAAAGGGAAACTATTATGGGATCAAATTCATATGTTGCATTGGTATGCTCGGCAACTATGCTTGAGATATGATTATACTTGTTGCTCTAGGATGAAGGCTCCGCACCTTCCCTTTTCATGCAAATTTAATGATGATAAAACCTTGGCTTCTTATGCTAATGGTATATATGATTACTATGATGTGGAACAAATAGAAGAATTCGTTGCTTTTATGGGTGCTTATGAAATTGAATCTTTGTTTAAAGAGTTTGAAGATTTTGATGATTCGCTTTATATACCTGAAAATTTAGCTATCCTTAAATATTGCTATGAGAATTATGAATTCAATTCCAATATTGATGATTTTATTGAGAGAGTCTCCACTGTCCAAGAAGAGACTAATATTTTACAGGAGTCTATGGAAGAAGAAAATGATGAAACTGTGAGCTCATTGGATGAAAAAGATGATGAGGAGAGCGAAGAACAAAAGGAGGAAGACCGGGTTAGCTACCCGTGCCCACCTTCTAATGAGAGTAACTCTCCAATTCATACATTATTTAATGTCCCTTTGTTCTTAACGAAGGATGAATGCCATGATAATTGGTACGATCCCATTGATTCTTTTGAAATGCCCCTTTTTCATGATGCTTGCTATGCTTGTGGCCAAGATGCCAATATGAATTATGCTTATGGAGATGAACTTTCTATAGTTCCTTATGTTAAACATGAAATTGTTGCTATTGCACCCACGCATGATAGTCCTATTACCTTTTTGAATTCTCCCGACTACACTATATCGGAGAAGTTTGCCCTTATTAAGGATTATATTGATGGGTTGCATTTTACCGTTGCACATGATGATTTTGATAGATATAATATGCATGTGCTTTCTGCTCCTACTTGCAATTATTATGAGAGAGTAACTACATCTCCGCCTCTCCATGTTTCCAATATGATAAAATTGCAAGAAACTGTTTATACTATGCATTGGCCTTTACTATGTGTGCATAAATTGTTCTTTTATGACATGCCGATGCATAGGAAGAGAGTTAGACTTCATTGTTGCATGATATATGTTACTTTGTGCTCACTACTAAATTACAAATCATTGTTAATTAAAATTGGTTTTGATATACCATGGGATCCGGGTGGATCCATTACTTGAGCACTATATGCCTAGCTTAATGGCTTTAAAGAAAGTGCTGCCAGGGAGACAACCCGGAAGTTTTAGAGAGTCATTTATTTCTGTTTTGTGCTTTTATATAGTTTAAAAATAAAAATAATGCGCCAAGATTTGCCTTTAGGATGTTTACATTGCTTGTTGGTTTGTGCGGTGCAAGACAGAAACTTTGGCTGTAGTGCGCCATTTTACATTTTTTACTGGAACATCAAACGGTTCTGAAATTTTTTCCAATGTCTTTCTATACAAATTTTTTATTAATTTTGACAGAAATTTTGGAGTACCAGAAGTATGGTGAATGTTCAGATTACTACAAACTGTCATGTTTAAGACAGATTCTGTTTTTGATGCATAGTTTGCTTGTTTTGATGAAACTATCGATTTCTATCAGTGGATTAAGCCATGGAAAAGTTATATTACAGTCGCTACAATGCAAAAAAATATGAATTGGTTTGCAATAGTACTTAGAGTAGTGATTTGCTTTATTATACTAACAGATCTTACCGAACTTTCTGTTGAGTTTTGTTTGGATGAAGTGTTCGAAGATCGAGGATGTCTCGATGTGAGGATAAGGAGGAGAGGCAAGGGCTCAAGCTTGGGGATGCCCAAGGCACCCCAAGTAAATATTCAAGGAGACTCAAGTGTCTAAGCTTGGGGATGCCCCGGAAGTCATCCCATCTTTCTTCAACAAGTATCGGTATGTTTTCGGATTCGTTTCGTTCATGTGATATGTGCAAATCTTGGAGCGTCTTTTGCATTTAGTTTTCACTTTTCTTTTATGCACCATGCGGGTATGAGATAGTCCTCGGTTGATTTATAGAATGCTCATTGCACTTCACTTATACTTTTTGAGTATGGCTTTATAGAAAGCTTCATGTGCTTCACATATATCATTTGAAGTTTGGATTGCCTATTTCCCTACACATAGAAAACCGCCATTTGTAGAATGCTCTTTTTCTTCACTTATATTTGTTAGAGCGTGGGCATATCTTTTGTAGAAAGAATTAAACTCTCTTGCTTCACTTATATCTATTTAGAGAGATGACAGGAATTGGTCATTCACATGGTTAGTCATAAAATCCTACATAAAACTTATGGATCACTAAATATGATATGTTTGATTCCTTGAAAAAGTTTTGCGATATAAAGGTGGTGATATTAGAGTCGTGCTAGTTGAGTAATTGTGAAATTGAGAAATACTTGTGTTGAGGCTTGCAAGTCCTGTAGCATGCACGTATGGTAACCGTTGTGTGACAAATTTGTAGCAAGAGGTGTTTCTTTGATTGTCTTCCTTATGAGTGGCGGTCGGGGACGAGCGATGGTCTTTTCCTACCAATCTATGCCCCTAGGGGCATGTGTAGTAGTACTTTGCTTTGAGGGCTAATTGATTTTTGCAATAAGTATGTGAGTTCTTTATGACTAATGTTGAGTCCATGGATTATACGCACTCTCACCCTTCCATCATTGCTAGCCTCTTCGGTACCATGCATTGCCCTTTCTCACCTCGAGAGTTGGTGCAAACTTCGCCGTTGCATCCAAACCCCGTGATACAATACGCTCTATCACACAGAAGCCTCCTTATATCTTCCTCAAAACAGCCACCATACCTACCTATCATGGCATTTCCATAGCCATTCCGAGATATGTTGCCATGCAACTTGCATCATCATCATATACATGACTTGAGCATTTATTGTCATATTGCTTTGCATGATCATAAGATAGCTAGCATGATGTTTTCATTGCTTGTCCATTTTTTGATGTCATTGCTACGCTAGATCATTGCACATCCCGGTATACCGCCGGAGGCATTCATATAGAGTCATATCTTTGTTCTAGTATCGAGTTGTAATATTGAGTTGTAAGTAAATAAAAGTGTGATGATCATCATTATTAGAACATTGTCCCATGTGAGGTTATCAAAATAAAAGTGGCCAAAGAAGCCCCCGAAAAAAAGAGAGAGGCCAAAGAAGACTAAAAAAAGAAAAAAAAATGAGAGAAAAGAGAGAAGGGACAATGTTACTATCCTTTTACCACACTTGGGCTTCAGAGTAGCACCATGTTCTTCATATAGAGAGTCTCTTGAGTTATCACTTTCATATACTAGTGGGAATTTTCATTATAGAACTTGGCTTGTATGTTCCAACGATGGGCTTCCTCAGATGCCCTAGGTCTTCGTGAGCAAGCAAGTTGGATGCACACCCACTTAGTTTTCAGTTTGAGCTTTCATACACTTATAGCTCTAGTGCATCCGTTGCATGGCAAGCCCAACTCCTCGCATTGAAATAAATTGATGGGCATCTCCATAGCCCGTTGATTAGCCGCGTCGATGTGAGACTTTCTCCCTTTTTGTCTTCTCCACACAACCTCCATCATCATATTCTATTCCACCTATAGTGCTATGTCCATGGCTCACGCTCATGTATTGCGTGAAAGTTGAAAAGGTTTGAGAAAGTCAAAAGTATGAAACAATTTCTTGGCTTGTCATCGGGGTTGTGCATGATTTGAATATTTTGTGTGGTGAAGATGGAGCATAGCCAGACTATATGATTTTGTAGAGATAACTTTCTTTGGCCATGTTATTTTGAAAAGACATGATTGCTTTATTAGTATGCTTTAAGTATTATTGTCTTAATGTCAAATGATACACTATTGCTTTGAATCACTCGTATCTTAATATTTATGCCATGATTAGATTACATGATCAAGATTACGCTATGTACCATTCCACATCAAAAATTATCTTTTTTATCATTTACCTACTCAAGGACGAGCAGGAACTAAGCTTGGGGATGCTGATACGTCTCCATCGTATCTATAATTTTTTATTATTCCATGCCAATATTCTACAACTTTTACATAGTTTCGGCAACTTTTTATACTATTTTTGGGACTAACATATTGATCCAGTGCCCAGTGCCAGTTCCTGTTTGTTGCATGTTTTTTGTTTCGCACAAAATCCATATCAAACGGAGTCCAAACGGGATAAAAACTGACGGAGATTTTTTTGGAATATATGTGATTTTTGGGAAGAAGAATCAACGCGAGACGATGCCCGAGGGGGCCACGAGGCAGGGGGCACGCCCTGATACGTCTCCAATGTATCCATAGTTTTTGATTGCTCCATGCTATTATATATTCTGTTTTGGATGTTTAATGGGCTTACTTATACACTTTTATATTATTTTTGGGACTAACCTATTAACCCAAGGCCCAGTGCAAATTGTTGTTTCTTTGCCTATTTCAGTGTTTCGCAGAAAAGGAATATCAAACGGAGTCCACACGGAATGAAACCTTCGGGAGAGTTATTTTTGGAACAAACGTGATCCAGAGGACTTGGAGTGGACGTCAAGAAATCATCAAGGAGGCCACGAGGTAGGGGGCGCGCCCTCTACCCTCGTGGGCCCCTCGTGGCTCCACCGACCTACTTCTTCCTCATATATATACCTACGTACCCCGAAACCATCGAGGAGCACCACAAAAACCTAATTCCACCGCCGCAACCTTCTGTACCCGTGAGATCCCATCATGGGGCCTTTTCCGGTGCTCCGCCGGAGGTGGCATTGATCACGGAGGGCTTCTACATCAACACCATAGCCTCTCTGATGATGTGTGAGTAGTTTACCTCGGACCATCGGGTCCATAGTTATTAGCTAGATGGCTTCTTCTCTCTCTTTGGATCTCAATACAGAGTTCTCCTCGATTCTCTTGGAGATCAATTCAATGTAATCTTCTTTTGCGGTGTGTTTGTCGAGATCCGATTAATTGTGGGTTTATGATCAAGATTATCTATGAACAATATTTGAATCTTCTCTGAATTCTTTTATGTATGATTGCTTATCTTTGCAAGTCTCTTCGAATTATCAGTTTGGTTTGGCCTACTAGATTGAACTTTCTTGCATTGGGAGAAGTGCTTAGCTTTGGGTTCAATCTTGCGGTGCTCGATCCCAGTGACAGTAGGGGAAACGACACGTATTGTATTGTTGCCATCGAGGATAACAAGATGGGGTTTATATCATATTGCATGAGTTTATCCCTCTACATCATGTCATCTTGCTTAAAGCGTTACTCTGTTCTTATGAACTTAATACTCTAGATGCATGTTGGATAGTGGTCGATGTGTGGAGTAATAGTAGTAGATGCAGGCAGGAGTCGGTCTACTTGTCACGGACGTGATGCCTATATACATGATCATACCTAGATATTCTTATACTATGCTCAATTCTATCAATTGCTCGACAGTAATTTGTTCACCCACCGTAATACTTATGCTACCTTGAGAGAAGCCACTAGTGAAACCTATGGCCCCCGGTTCTCCATCATATTAATCTCCGATCAACAAATTATTTCTGGCACCGTTTATTTTGCTTTCTTTACTTTCTGTCTTTACCATAAAAATACCAAAAATATTATCTTATCATCTCTATCAGATCTCACTTTTGCAAGTGGCCGTGAAGGGATTGACAACCCCTTTATCGCGTTGGTTGCAAGGTTCTTATTTGTTTGTGTAGGTACGAGGGACTTGCGTGTGGCCTCCTACTGGATTGATACCTTGGTTCTCAAAAACTTAGGGAAATACTTACACTACTTTGCTCCATCACCCTTTCCTCTTCAAGGGAAAACCAACGCAGTGCTCAAGAGGTAGCACGCCCCAGGGGGTCAGGCGCGCCCTGGGCCCTCGTGGCCACCCTGTAAGGCGGTTGGTGCCCTTATTTTGCCGCAAGAAAGCCAATATCCGGATAGAAATCCTGTTCAAATTTCAGCCCAATCGGAGTTACGGATCTCCGAGAATATAAGAAACGGTGAAAGGCCAGAACCTGGAGCGCAGAAATAGAGAGAGACAGAGAGACATATCCAATCTCGGAGGGCCTCTCGCCCCTCCCATGACATGGAAGCCAAGGACCGGAGGGGAAACCCTTCTCCCATCTAGGGAGAAGGTCAAGGAAGAAGAAGAAGAAGGGGGGCCCTCTCCCCCTCTCTTCCGGTGGCGCCGGAACGCCGCCGGGGCCATCATCAGCACCGCAATCTACACCAACACCTCCGTCATCTTCACCATCTTCATCACCTTCCCCCATCTATCTACAGCGGTCCACTCTCCCGCAACCCGTTGTACCCTCTACTTGAGCATGGTGCTTTATGCTTCATATTATTATCCAATGATGTGTTCCCATCCTATGATGTCTGAGTAGATTTTCGTTGTCCTGTCGGTAATTGGTGAATTGCTATGATTGATTTAATTTGCTTGTGGTTATGTTGCTGTCCTTTGGTGCCCATCATATGAGTGCGCGCGTAGATCACACCATAGGTTTAGTTGTATGTCGATAGGACTATGTATTGGATGGCAAGAGTGACAGAAGCTTCAACCTAGCATAGAAATTGATGCATACGGGATTGAAGGGCGACCAATATATCTTAATGCTATGGTTAGGTTTTACCTTGAAGAACGTTAGTAGTTGCGGATGCTTGCTAATAGTTCCAATCATAAGTTCATAGAATTCCAAGTCAGGGATGGTATGCTAGCAGTGGCCTCTCCCACATAAAAATTACTATCGGTCTAGTAAAGTAGTCAATTGCTTAGGGACAATTTCGCAACTCCTACCACCACTTTTCCGCACTCGCTATACTAACTTTATTGTGTCTTTATCTAAACATCCCCTATATTTTTTTACGTGCTCTTTATTATCTTGCAAACCTATCCAACAACACCTACAAAGTACTTCTAGTTTCATACTTGTTCTAGGTAAAGCGAATGTCAAGCGTGCGTAGAGTTGTATCGGTGGTCGATAGAACTTAAGGGAATATTTGTTCTACCTTTAGCTCCTCGTTGGGTTCGACAATCTTACTTATCGAAAGAGGCTACAATTGATCCCCTATACTTGTGGGTTATCAACAGCATACGGTTCACTCGGATGAACTGTTTGTGATGAGGAGGAAAAATAGAAACGGGCAGCTAGATAAAGGTGTGTGCGATTGAGGGCATACCCTTCAGAAGGATTAACTGTTTGCGATTAGGCAACAGAACAGAAACGGGTCAGCCAAAACAAAGTGTCTGCGATTGATGGCATACACTTCACACGGATGAATTGTTTGCGATTAGCCACAACTAACTGAAACAGTTAGATAGATCAACGTGTATGGGCTAGACGGGCACACACATTCTAATTAAAAGAAGCGTGCGCGATGGTAATAACAAGCGCGCACGGTTGTTGGAACAAGACGTGTGCTGACATTGCCTATTGCAGTGCACCATATGGTGCAAAGGCCGTACGCGGCCGAGAAGGTGTATGTGCCCATGCTACGCCTTCCAGTAATAGTGCCGCACTTATAACCGTCAGTAAATTTTGAGCATGCTTCCCGTCACATTCTAAATTGCAAACCTGTTCACACCCATCAAAACCTAAACGGTTTCCCACTTAGGAGCATACTAGGAAAATTGTCCGTGCGTTGCAACGGGATACAAAATTCACATACCCCTCTGCCCAATAGCACAGACATCTGCCGCTTCGTCTGTCCATGATTCTTTGGGATTCCGCTTTAGAGACGTAGATGAATATATATTTAAAAAATAAACATAAAATGGTGCAGCATATAGCTTTCGTCAACCTCGAGTTTTGGGACCCTCAGATCAAAACTCAAGTGAACTGTCCAATTCACCGATTCTCCATCACCTCGTGTTCTCAAAAAACACATCATGCCGGCAAAAAGTTCCAACCGACCGAATCCCAGGTCAATCAAGGGTGGCAAATCGGAGCACAGATCGAGGGTGATGTTGGTTGGTCGGAAATTCATGCCTTCTATATCTTATCTTACACGCTAATGTTTACACTAATACAATAATACCCACGTAAGTCCCCTTTAAACTGCATGAATAGAAAGAAAATAGAGAAAGAAGAAAGGAAACCATGTGTAGAAAACATATACGACAGAAAAAGAAAAAAATTTGCAAACTTGTTTGGAATGCCACGTCAAAACAGTCAAAAAACATCGAACCCCACCTGGTATTGAACCACATGTTATCCCATCATCATCCTCTATTGGTGTCCCCGCCCCCGACGCCGGTCGTCGACTCGGGGTCCTCTGCCCCGTCTCAACCTCGTCCTCCCCGCTCGGCCAAGGGAGCTCGGTCCGGCCAGCTTCTCTATGCAGCCCACAATCTCCTCTTTCAATTATCAAGAAGAGCCCACAAACATTGGTTTTATCATGCAGCGTGCCCCCACACAATTTCCTCTTCCTTCAATGAACAGCCCACAATTTGCTCTTCCTTTAATTACAATCAAGCTTGCCCACAAATCCCCAGCTTCCACGTTGGTACAAGTTGCACACACGTATTTAAACTGGTACTATTGAATCTATTGTAGCGAGGTGGTACTAAAACACAAACAGAAACTTGCTCAGTTGATCGTAGCCTTACGGATTACATCGTAAGGTCGCGAGTTCGATTCTATGTACAGGACACAACACGCTCCAATATTTTTGCACCTCCCAGTGTAGGTGGCCCGACGGTCATGCGAGGCCCAAGTCCAGGAGCGAAACATCTTTCATGTTTAATAACGTACACGCAGGTTAGAATAGTACCACCTCGCATATAATAAATATATGATATGGTTGAGGTGAACGGACCAAAAACGGACGAAATTACAGTGGTAAGAAGCAATAGCCCCTTTATTAGTAGGTATAGATATAGATTACTACTCGGTTATAAATACTACTACTCCAAGATGACTACACATTCCTTCTCAACTCCTCGTCCACAAAAACAAACAAGTCATTCATCATCGTTCGCTTGCGTCTGCCATCGCTAGCGTGAGTTCTGGGTCGAGAGATTGCCACCAGGGATATCCGATCATGGAAGCGGAAGCACGAGAGATGTCCCGCCTCACCGCGCAACCATAGCAGCACAGAGGTCCCGCCGCGCCGCCGAAGCAGCACGCAGGTCCCGCCGCGCCGTCGATGCGGCAGACTGGCCTGGCCACGCCGCGAAAGCAGAAGAGATGGCCCGCCGCGCCGCGAATGCAGCAGAGATGTCCTCCCGCGCCACGGCAGCCTGGGAAAATGTCTCGCGGGCAAGCGAGGACTCTTACAGGCGCATGCATGCGATCGTCCATAGCCAGATGGATCAGATCTCCGACTGGGCTAGGTTGTAGGATGACATGAAAGCCTCTTATGAACAAGCTACCGGCGTTATCCGGCAACTAAATGAGAGCAATGCGAAGCTCCGGGCCGAGCGCGACCTGCTGAGGGCGAAGATCGTCGGAAGTGTGGAGCAGCAGGAGGAGACCACTACCTTGTTGAAGAGGACCAGCGTCATCGTCGAGAAACTTATGGATGAGAATGCCATGTTGCGCATCGAGCGCCGAAGGCTGGTGGAGGAATCCGTGGATGCTCCCAAGCAACATCTTGAGGACAAGAAAGAGCTCATCACCGCTCGGTGCGGAGACTAGTTCCCGCGGCCTGCAGCAACGCATCAAGAAAGTAGAGATCAGCGAGCCAGATCGTTGTCTTCCTTCTTCTTTTGCCCTTGTGTATTTCGGGCGTTGCCGCGTCTGTCTTTTTTTAGTTATGTTCTAAATATGTAAGATAATTATTATCCACTGTCATCGTCCTTATATTCATCATAATTGCTATAAGTCGCAGTCGATGCTATATAGGTCCGTCGGATCTTACATCAAGATCCGTGCAAAACTTTCTTTTCAGATTTTAATTTTTCTCCCTTAAACCTCAGTCTAGTGAGACATATAGCCACGCCGTAGAACAGGGGCTCGGGCTCCATTAATGGAGACGTTGGGAGGGAGGTGCGCGGCGGGTAGCAGTCAAAGGGCTATCCTCCCGATGAGCACACGCAGGGGTCTGATCGCACGCCTCCCGTACTCAAATAGCTACCCCGCACGGCACCTCCTAGCAAATAAAAAAAAGGGACGCGTGGGGGCACGTAATTGGTAAGTAGAACACCCACTTATTCAATAGTACTTCTGTTTCCGATTTGTAATGTGACAACACTTGTTCCAAAATGACTTTGTTGATTGTTAATGTGTGCGCCTTCGCAAATCGGACAGAAAAATTACCAGAGCATGTTGGTGCCAAGTCATGACACCATGCCAAGTTTCATGATTCTCAGGCGTGTTTTGGATTTACAGGAATTAAAAAACCAAGTTTGTCAATCTTTCCGGCCGAGCCACGACGCCCAGATGTTTGAATTTCATTCCCATCTGTTGCATGGGACCTAGAAATTCACCCAAGGACACACATGTGATTTTTCAACCAACTTTGGTGCACGGGAGAATGTGCTTGTAGTTCAAATTTGAATTATGCACATTAAAAGCCCAGAAACTCAATTACTGTATAAGAAAGGCCAAACAAATCTGGAATAATTCCAAAATTTAGCACTATACTTCTATTTGGTCCAATATGCCTCTTTAAAAAAATTAAGGCAGGAGAAGGCAGTGTACGTATGTCGTTTCGCACACAAAGGTGACACGTTCCCTCTTGGAACCACGAGCCTTCTGTTGGGGAACGTAGTAATTTCAAAATTTTCCTACGCACATGCAAGATCATGGTGATGCATAGCAACGAGAGGGGAGAGTGTTGTCCACGTACCCTCGTAGACCGACAGCAGAAGCGTTATCACAACGCGGTTGATGTAGTCGTACGTCTTCACGATCCGACCGATCGAGTACCGAACGCACGGCACCTCCGAGTTCAGCACACGTTCAGCTCGATGACGTCCCTCGAACTCCGATCCAGCCGAGTGTTGAGGGAGAGTTTTGTCAGCACGACGGCGTGGTGACGATGATGATGTTCCACCGACGTAGGGCTTCGCCTAAGCTCTGCAACGGTATTATTGAGGTGTAATATGGTGGAGGGGGGCACCCCACACGGCTAAAATATCGTATATCAACTTGTGTGTAGAGGTGCCCCCCTGCCCCTGTATATAAAGGAGCAAGGGGGAGGCCGGCTGCATTGGGCGCGCCAAGGAGAGGGGGGGAGTCCTCCTCCTAGTAGGAGTAGGACTCCCCTTTCCTAGTCCAACTAGGAAGAGAGGGGGGGGGGAAGGAAAGAGAGGGAGAGGGAGAGGGAAAGAGGGGCTGCGCCCCCCTCCCCTAGTCCAATTAGGACTCCTCATGGGAGGGGGCGCGCTACCTCCTGGCTGCTGCCCTCTCTCTCCCCTCAAGGCCCACTAAGGCCCAATACTTCCCCGGGGGGTTCCGGTAACCCCCCCGGCACTCCGGTTTTATCCGAAACTTCTCCGGAACACTTCCGGTGTCCGAATATAATCGTCCAATATATCAATCTTTATGTCTCGACCATTTCAAGACTCCTCGTCATGTCCGTGATCACATCCGGGACTCCGAACAACCTTCAGTACATCAAAACATATAAACTCATAATATAACTGTCATCGTAACTTTAAGCGTGCGGACCCTACGGGTTCGACAACTATGTAGACATGACCGAGACACCTCTCCAGTCAATAACCAATAGCGGAACCTGGATTCTCATATTGGTTCCCACATATTCTACGAAGATCTTTATCGGTCAAACCGCATAACAACATACGTTGTTCCCTTTGTCATCGGTATGTTACTTACCCGAGATTCGATCGTCGGTATCTCGATACCTAGTTCAATCTCGTTACCGGCAAGTCTCTTTACTCGTTCCGTAATACATCATCCCGCAACTAACTCATTAGTCACAATGCTTGCAAGGCTTATAGTGATGTGCATTACCGAGTGGGCCCAGAGATACCTCTCCGACAATCGGAGTGACCAATCCTAATCTCGAAATACGCCAACCCAACAAGTACCTTTGGAGACACCTGTAGAGCACCTTTATAATCACCCATTTACGTTGTGACGTTTGGTAGCACGCAAAGTGTTCCTCCGGTAAACGGGAGTTGCATAATCTCATAGTCATAGGAACATGTATAAGTCATGAAGAAAGCAATAGCAACATACTAAACGATCGGGTGCTAAGCTAACGGAATGGGTCAAGTCAATCACGTCATTCTCCTAATGAGGTGATCCCGTTAATCAAATGACAACTCATGTCTATGGCTAGGAAACATAACCATCTTTGATTAACGAGCTAGTCAAGTAGAGGCATACTAGTGACACACTGTTTGTCTATGTATTCACACATGTATTATGTTTCCGGTTAATACAATTCTAGCATGAATAATAAACATTTATCATGATATAAGGAAATAAATAATACTTTATTATTGCCTCTAGGGCATATTTCCTTCAGTCTCCCACTTGCACTAGAGTCAATAATCTAGATTACACAGTAATGATTCTTACACCCATGGAGTCTTGGTGCTGATCATGTTTTGCTCGTGGAAGAGGCTTAGTCAACGGGTCTGCAACATTCAGATCCGTATGTATCTTGCAAATTTCTATGTCTCCCACCTGGACTAAATCCCGGATGGAATTGAAGCGTCTTTTGATGTGCTTGGTTCTCTTGTGAAATCTGGATTCCTTTGCTAAGGCAATTGCACCAGTATTGTCACAAAAGATTTTCATTGGTCCCGATGCACTAGGTATGACACCTAGATCGGATATGAACTCCTTCATCCAGACTCCTTCATTTGCTGCTTCCGAAGTAGCTATGTACTCCGCTTCACACGTAGATCCCGCCACGACACTTTGCTTAGAACTGCACCAACTGACAGCTCCACCGTTCAATGTAAAGACGTATCCGGTTTGCGATTTAGAATCGTCCGGATCAGTGTCAAAGCTTGCATCAACGTAACCACTTACGATGAGCTCTTTGTCACCTCCATAAACGAGAAACATATCCTTAGTCCTTTTCAGGTATTTCAGGATGTTCTTGACCGCTGTCCAGTGATCCACTCCTGGATTACTTTGGTACCTCCCTGCTAAACTTATAGCAAGGCACACATCAGGTCTGGTACACAGCATTGCATACATGATAGAGCGTATGGCTGAAGCATAGGGAACATCTTTCTTCTTCTCTCTATCTTCTGCAGTGGTCGGGCATTGAGTCTTACTCAATCTCACATCTTGTGGTACAGGCAAGAACCCTTTCTTTGCTTGATCCATTTTGAACTTCTTCAAAACTTTGTCAAGGTATGTGCTTTGTGAAAGTCCAATTAAGCGTCTTGATCTATCTCTATAGATCTTAATGCCTAATATATATGCAGCTTCACCGGGGTCTTTCATTGAAAAACTCTTATTCAAGTATCCCTTTATGCTATCCAGAAATTCTATATCATTTCCAATTAGCAATATGTCATCCACATATAATATCAGAAATGCTACTGAGCTCCCACTCACTTTCTTGTAAATACAGGCTTCTCCAAAAGTCTGTATAAAACCAAATGCTTTGATCACACTATCAAAGCGTTTATTCCAACTCCGAGTGGCTTGCACCAGTCCATAAATGGATCGCTGGAGCTTGCACACTTTGTTAGCTCCCTTTGGATCGACAAAACCTTCCGGTTGCATCATATACAACTCTTCTTCCAGAAATCCATTGAGGAATGCAGTTTTGACATCCATTTGCCAAATTTCATAATCATAAAATGCGGCAATTGCTAACATGATTCGGACAGACTTAAGCATCGCTACGGGTGAGAAGGTCTCATCGTAGTCAATCCCTTGAACTTGTCGAAAACCTTTCGCAACAAGTCGAGTTTTATAGACAGTAACATTACCATCAGCGTCAGTCTTCTTCTTGAAGATCCATTTATTTTCAATGGCTTGCCGACCATCGGGCAAGTCAACCAAAGTCCATACTTTGTTCTCATACATGGATCCCATCTCGGATTTCATGGCTTCAAGCCATTTTGCGGAATCTGGGCTCACCATCGCTTCTTCATAGTTTGTAGATTCGTCATGGTCTAGTAACATAACCTCCAGAACAGGATTACCGTACCACTCTGGTGCGGATCTTGATCTAGTTGACCTACGAGGTTCAGTAATAACTTGATCTGAAGTTTCATGATCATTATCATTAACTTCCTCACTAATTGGTGTAGGTGTCGCAGAAACTGATTTCTGTGATGATATACTTTCCAATAAGGGAGCAGGTACAATTACCTCATCAAGTTCTACTTTCCTCCCACTCACTTCTTTCGAGAGAAACTCCTTCTCTAGAAAGGATCCATTCTTAGCAACGAATATCTTGCCTTCGGATCTGTGATAGAAGGTGTACCCAACAGTCTCCTTTGGGTATCCTATGAAGCCACATTTCTCCGATTTACGTTCGAGCTTATCAGGTTGAAGTTTCTTCACATAAGCATCGCAACCCCAAACTTTAAGATACGACAACTTTGGTTTCTTGCCAAACCATAGTTCATAAGGCGTTGTCTCAACGGATTTCGATGGTGTCCTATTTAGAGTGAATGCAGTCGTCTCTAAAGCATAACCCCAAAACGATAGCGGTAAATCAGTAAGAGACATCATAGATCGCACCATATCTAATAAAGTATGATTACGACGTTCGCACACACCATTACGCTGTGGTGTTCTGGGTGGCGTGAGTTGCGAAACTATTCCGCATTGTTTCAAATGTAGGCCAAACTCGTAACTCAAATATTCTCCTCCACGATCAGATCATAGGAATTTTATTTTCTTGTTATGATGATTTTCAACTTCACTCTGAAATTCTTTGAACTTTTCAAATGTTTCGGACTTATGTTTCATTAAGTAGATATACCCATATCTGCTCAAATCATCTGCGAAGGTGAGAAAATAACGATATCCGCCACGAGCCTCAATATTCATTGGACCACATACATCTGTATGTATGATTTCCAACAAATCTGTTGCTCTCTCCATAGTTCCGGTGAACGGTGTTTTGGTCATCTTGCCCATGAGGCACGGTTCGCAAGTACCAAGTGATTCATAATCAAGTGATTCCAAAAGTCCATCAGTATGGAGTTTCTTCATGCGCTTTACACTGATATGACCCAAACGGCAGTGCCACAAATAAGTTGCACTGTCATTATCAACTCTGCATCTTTTGGCTTCGACATTATGAATATGTGTATCACTACTATCGAGATTCATTAAAAATAGACCACTCTTCAAGGGTGCATGACCATAAAAGATATTATTCATATAAATAGAACAACCATTATTCTCTGATTTAAATGAATAACCGTCTCGCATTAAACAAGATCCAGATATAATGTTCATGCTCAACGCTGGCACCAAATAACAATTATTTAGGTCTAAAACTAATCCCGAAGGTAGATGTAGAGGTAGCGTGCCGACGGCAATCACATCGACTTTGGAACCATTTCCCACGCGCATCGTCACCTCGTCCTTAGCCAATCTTCGCTTAATCCGTAGCCCCTGTTTCGAGTTGCAAATATTAGCAACAGAACCAGTATCAAACACCCAGGTGCTACTGCGAGTATTAGTAAGGTACACATCAATAACATGTATATCACATATACCTTTGTTAACCTTGCCATCCTTCTTTTCCGCCAAATACTTGGGGCAGTTCCGCTTCCAGTGACCAGTCTGCTTACAGTAGAAGCACTCAGTTTCAGGCTTAGGTCCAGACTTGGATTTCTTCTCCTGAACAGCAACTTGCTTGCTGTTCTTCTTGAAGTTCCCCTTCTTCTTCCCTTTGCCCTTTTTCTTGAAACTAGTGGTTTTACTGACCATCAACACTTGATGCTCCTTTTTGATTTCTACCTCCGCTGCCTTTAGCATTGCGAAGAGCTCGGGAATTGTCTTATTCATCCCTGGCATGTTATAGTTCATCACGAAGCTCTTGTAGCTTGGTGGCAGTGATTGAAGAATTCTGTCAATGACGTTATCATCCAGAAGATTAACTCCCAGTTGAATCAAGTGATTATTATACCCAGACATTTTGAGTATATGCTCACTGACAGAACTATTCTCTTCCATCTTGCAGCTGTAAAACTTATTGGAGACTTCATATCTCTCAATCCGGGCATTTGCTTGAAATATTAACTTCAACTCCTGGAACATCTCATATGCTCCATGACGTTCAAAACGTCGTTGAAGACCCGGTTCTAAGCCGTAAAGTATGGCACACTGAACTATTGAGTAGTCGTCAGCTTTGCTCTGCCAGACGTTCATAACTTCTGGCGTTGCTCTTGCAGGAGGCCTGGCACCTAGCGGTGCTTCTAGGACGTAATTCTTCTGTGCAGCAATGAGGATAATCCTCAAGTTACGGACCCAGTCCGTGTAATTGCTACCATCATCTTTCAACTTAGCTTTCTCAAGGAACGCATTAAAATTCAACGGAACAACAGCATGGGCCATTTATCTACAATTAACATAGACAAGCAAGATACTATCAGGTACTAAGTTCATGATAAATTTAAGTTCAATTAATCATATTACTTAAGAACTCCCACTTAGATAGACATCCCTCTAATCATCTAAGTGATTACGTGATCCAAATCAACTAAACCATGTCCGATCATCACGTGAGATGGAGTAGTTTCAATGGTGAACATCACTATGTTGATCATATCTACCATATGATTCATGCTCGACCTTTCGGTCTCCATGTTCCGAGGCCATATCTGCATATGCTAGGCTCGTCAAGTTTAACCTGAGTATTCCGCGTGTGCAACTGTTTTGCACCCGTTGTATTTGAACGTAGAGCCTATCACACCCGATCATCACGTGGTGTCTCAGCACGAAGAACTTTCGCAACGGTGCATACTCAGGGAGAACACTTTTATCTTGAAATTTTAGTGAGAGATCATCTTATAATGCTACCGTCAATCAAAGCAAGATAAGATGCATAAAAGATTAACATCACATGCAATCAATATAAGTGATATGATATGGCCATCATCATCTTGTGCTTGTGATTTCCATCTCCGAAGCACCGTGCTCGTGATCTCCATCTCCGAAGCACCGTCATGATCACCATCGTCACCGACGCGACACCTTGATCTCCATCGTAGTATCGTTGTCGTCTCGCCAACTTATTGCTTTTACGACTACCGCTACCGCTTAGTGATAAAGTAAAACAATTACATGGCGATTGCATTGCATACAATAAAGCGACAACCATATGGCTCCTGCCAGTTGCCGATAATTCGGTTACAAAACATGATCATCTCATACAATAAAATATAGCATCATGTCTTGACCATATCACATCACATCATGCCCTGCAAAAACAAGTTAGATGTCCTCTACTTTGTTGTTGCAAGTTTTACGTGGCTGCTACGGCCTTAGCAAGAACCGTTCTTACCTACGCATCAAAACCACAATGATAGTTTGTCAAGTTGGTGCTGTTTTAACCTTCGCAAGGACCGGGCGTAGCCACACTCGGTTCAACTAAAATGAGAGAGACAGACACCCGCAAGTCACCTTTAAGCAACGAGTGCTCGCAACGGTGAAACCAGTCTCGCGTAAGCGTATGCGTAATGTCGGTCCGGGCCGCATCAGCTCACAATACCGCTGAACCAAAGTATGACATGCTGGTAAGCAGTATGACTTATATCGCCCACAACTCACTTGTGTTCTACTCGTGCATAGCATCAAAGCATAAAACCAGGCTCGGATGCCACTGTTGGGGAACGTAGTAATTTCAAAATTTTCCTACGCACACGCAAGATCATGGTGATGCATAGCAACGAGAGGGGAGAGTGTTGTCCACGTACCCTCGTAGACCGATAGCGGAAGCGTTATCATAACGCGGTTGATGTAGTCGTGCATCTTCACGATCCGACCGATCGAGTACCGAACGCACGGCACCTCCGAGTTCAGCACACGTTCAGCTCGATGACGTCCCTCGAACTCCGATCCAGCCAAGTGTTGAGGGAGAGTTTTGTCAGCACAACGGCGTGGTGACGATGATGATGTTCCACCGACGCAGGACTTCGCCTAAGCTCCGCAACGGTATTATCGAGGTGTAATATGGTGGAGGGGGGCACCGCACACGGCTAAAATATCGTATATCAACTTGTGTGTAGAGGTGCCCCCCTGCCCCCGTATATAAAGGAGCAAGGGGGAGGCCGGCTGCCTTGGGCGCGCCAAGGAGAGGGGGGAGTCCTCCTCCTAGAGGGAGTAGAAATCCCCTTTCCTAGTCCAACTAGGAAGAGAGGGGGGGAAGGAAAGAGAGGGAGAGGGAGAGGGAAAGAGGGGTTGCGCCCCCCTCCCCTAGTCCAATTAGGACTCCTCATGGGAGGGGGCGCGCCACCTCCTGGCTGCTGCCCTCTCTCTCCCCTCAAGGCCCACTAAGATCCAATACTTCCCCGGGGGGTTCCGGTAACCCCTCCGGCACTCCGGTTTTATCCGAAACTTCTCTGGAACACTTCCGGTGTCCGAATATAGTCGTCCAATATATCAATATTTATGTCTCGACCATTTCGAGACTCCTCGTCATGTCCGTGATCACATCCGGGACTCCGAACAACCTTCGGTACATCAAAACATATAAACTCATAATATAACTGTCATCGTAACGTTAAGCGTGCGGACCCTACGGGTTCAACAACTATGTAGACATGACCGAGACACCTCTCTGGTCAATAACCAAAAGCGGAACCTGGATGCTCATATTGGTTCCCACATATTCTACGAAGATCTTTATCGGTCAAACCGCATAACAAAATACGTTGTTCCCTTTGTCATCGGTATGTTACTTGCCCGAGATTCGATCGTCGGTATCTCGATACCTAGTTCAATCTCGTTACCGGCAAGTCTCTTTACTCGTTCTGTAATACATTATCCCGCAACTAACTCATTAGTCACAATGCTTGCAAGGCTTATAGTGATGTGCATTACCGAGTGGGCCCAGAGATACCTCTCCGACAATCGAAGTGACAAATCCTAATCTCGAAATAGGCCAACCCAACAAGTACCTTTGGAGACACCTGTAGAGCACCTTTATAATCACCCATTTACGTTGTGACCTTTGGTAGCACACAAAGTGTTCCTCCGGTAAACGGGAGTTGCATAATCTCATAGTCATAGGAACATGTATAAGTCATGAAGAAAGCAATAGCAACATACTAAACGATCGGGTGCTAAGCTAACGGAATGGGTCAAGTCAGTCACGTCATTCTCCTAATGAGGTAATCCCGTTAATCAAATGACAACTCATGTCTATGGCTAGGAAACATAACCATCTTTGATTAACGAGCTAGTCAAGTAGAGGCATACTAGTGACACACGGTTTGTCTATGTATTCACACATGTATTATGTTTCCGGTCAATACAATTCTAGCATGAATAATAAACATTTATCATGATATAAGGAAATAAATAATACTTTATTATTGCCTCTAGGGCATATTTCCTTCACCTTCTTAAGGGAAGCTCCAGTTTGCAAGAAGCTTACACCAAAACTTGTCCTAATTCGGCCAAAAAATTTACCACAGCATGTTGGTGTCATGTCATGACACCATGCCAAGTTTCATGATTTTCAGGCGTGTTTTGGATTTACAGGAATTAAAAAAACCAAGTTTCTCAATCTTTCCGGCCGAGCCACAACGGCCAGATGTTTGAATTTCATTCCCATTTCTTCCATGGGACCTAGAAATTCACCCAAGGACACACATGTGATTTTTTAACCAACTTTGGTGCACTGGAGCATGTGCTTGTAGTGTAAATTTGAATTGTGCATACTAAATGCCCAGAAACTCAATTAATGTATAAAAAAGGCCAAACGAACCTGGAATAATTCTAAAAATTAGCAAAATACTTCTATTTGGTCTAATCTGCCTGTGTTAAAAATGAAGGCGGGAGAAGGCAATACACGTATGTCGTTTCGCACACGAAGGTGACAACTTCCCTCTCGGAACCACGAGCCTTCTTGAGAGAAGCTCTGGTTTGCTAGAAGCTTACACCAAAGCTTGTCCCAATTCGGCCAAAAAATTTACCGCAGCATGTTGGTGCCATGTCATGACACCATGCCAAGTTTCGTGATCTTCAGGCGTGTTTTGGATTTACAGGAATTAAAAAATCAAGTTTGTCAATCTTTCCGGCCGAGCCATGATGCCCACATGTTTGAATTTCGTTCCCATTTCTTGCATGGGACGTAGAAATTCACCCAAGGACACACATGTGATTTTTCAACCAACTTTGGTGCACTAGAGCATGTGCTTTTAGTTCAAATTTGAATTGTGCATATTAAATGCCCAGAAACTCAATTACTGTACAAAAAGGCCAAACGAACCTGGAATAATTCCAAAAATTAGCAAAATACTTCTATTTGGTCTAATTTGCCTGTGTTAAAAATTAAGGCTGGAGAAGGCAGTCTACGTATGTCGTTTCGCACACGGAGGTGACAAGTTCCCTCTCGGAACCATGAGCCTTCTTGAGAGAAGCTCTGGTTTGCAAGAAGCTTACACCAAAGCTTGTCCCAATTCGCCCAAAAAAATTACCGTAGCATGTTGGTGCCATGTGTGACAGCCTGGTTTTTGCCCTTTGTTATTTGCTTGAAATTTCATTTCAAAGTTTTTGAAACTTGGAGTTTCTGAATCTTTTCATTCGGACTTAAACACTTGGGCATCCTTGGCTTTCACCCAAGTGTTCACTTCTCTCCCAAACCATCACTTCACTTCTGATCCACCACAAAATAACCTTTGGAATATTTTTCTTAAATGAAAAATAATCATTTTCTCTCAAAAACCCTAAGCCAGATCTGTTTGCTTCAAGGCAACCCTAATTTTTATAGCTCAGAAAATTCTAAGATAATACACAAATATTCTAGGGACCCTAGGGCACCTCCCTGAGAAAAAATATTTCATCACTTTTTGGAATATTTTTGCTACAGAAAATCTATTCTTTTCTGGACAGAAATGGTGGTTTCTACAACAACTACCATTTTACTTGCTCCATTTGACCTGAAATTTCTTGTGCCTCCAAAGCACAGCCCCAAACTCCCAGCCATTTGACCACAATAACATCACAAAGTTACTGACCAGAAACTTACCTGGCTTGTAAAATCTTCTCTACTGCACCTGGATCCAAACCAAACCGTGGTGAACTTCAAAACTACCACGAACAACATGCCAGACATGATATTTGGAGGAAGGCTGGCTTGAGGAGAGAGTTCGCGCGGTGACCACGCGTGTCCACGATGCCAGGCATGCGTGTCGACGCGCTCTTGGTGCCGCCGAACGCTCTGTTCGCGCGTGCTTGCTTCCCCCGCCTGCCCAACCATGCCAAACCTCGCCACCATCATCGTCTCGACGTCCTTAACTCCACCCTGGCACTCGCCGACGCCGGAGCTCGCCGCAGCGAGCACGGGCAAGGTCCGGCCAGCCCAACAGTGCGGGCGCACTGTGCTCGTCGTCACCCCCCTTGATCCTGTGCTCGTCTCCGCTCGCCCACAGTGGCCGCGTGACCTCCATCGCCTTCTCCCCCTCTCATTGATGCCGCTCGTCGCCGGGCGCCATGGACAGGTGTCCACCAGCGGAGCCCGAAGCACCCTCGCCGCTCGCCTATAAATAGAGCCACCCCCAGCCTCCTCGAGCATCATCCAGCACTCACACACACCCCACGATCGAGTAGGAAGCCGTAGCCCGGCCGGGCAGGCCTCGGGCCGCCGTCCCCGAGCTCGAGCACGCCGGCGATCCCCTCTGGTCGCAGCGGTAGCTCCAGCCCCTCCCAGGCCTGGGCGACCCCTCCAAGGCCTCCGCCTCTCTCTTGTGAGGCCATCTTGCCCGCTTGGAGCCTCTGGAGCGGCCTCTGCTCGCCGTCTTCCTCAACTCCGACGACCTCCCCATTCTGCCTCCGCTCGCGAGCTAGATTCCGACGCCGTCCGACCACCCCTAGCCACGCTACGGATACGGGCAGGTGCGCCTCGACCTCCTCTTGCCATCCCTCCCTCTCATTTGGGCCAAGGAGCCCTCGTCGCCGGCGAGAGATCCGGCGAAGCCGTGGCCCTCTCTGTTTCTCTCTCCCTCTTGCCCCACCTGACTAGCGGGGCCCACTAGTCAGCCAGTCAGTACACGCGCGAAGCGGTACGAGTGGTGGCGCCCCTGGGCTTTACGCCTTCGACGTCATCCCCCTCCCCAGCTGTTTCTTTTATTCTAATTCATTTATATTCCAGAGAGCTTCAAACAATTTGATCTTTTTAACCATAAGTCCAAATAAGATGATTCTTTTTGCATTGTGTTCTTTGAAAGGAAATCTAACAGCTCACCAAAGATGAGATTTTTCTGAGCTGTTTAGAATTTCTGGTGAATTTCAGAAGTGTTCTTGATATTCTCTTTTTGTGTTTAAAATTATTTTCAGAAGGTGAGGCTTGTCTTGAGGATCACCAGGAGGCTTGTGAACCTCATCTGTACTAAGGCAAGCCACAGCAACATTTTTATGATGCCATTTCAATATTTGTGATTTTCTCACTTAAATGAAATGGTTAACCCATGCATTTAAATAATTATTGAATTATTTGTATTCTGTTAAGTATTGGTCAGTTGTTATGCTTGATTTACAGAATAGTTGAATTAGTTTAAGTGGGTAAAGCAAGTTAAAATTCAGTTGAGGTGATGTTAGAAATAATTTGTTATGCATGTTAGTAATTATGTGAAGCTTTGTGTTTGCATTCTTAAATTGATAAAAAATTGTTAGAAAATATTCTGTTAAATACTTGTTTAATCATATTATTTGTCTTACAGAATGTTTGAACCCAATTTAGTGATAAAGAAATTAAGAGTGGTGATATTGATATCTTTTGGTCAAGCATATGAAAGATTTATCGGAGTTACTTTCTTGCGGAGGAAATTAATAGAACTTGTTGCAAAAATATTTTGGTTAAGTTGTGAGTCATTTTGAGCAAGTAGAGTAATATGAGTTGTTGACGTTTATGCTTGGTGTGCATATGGATGACGTCGGTCATTTTTATCAATATGTGATGCATGTGTTGTTTTGCATTTCATGGCATGCTATGACACCGGTCATTTTTAGTTAAAGATTAATCCTGAATATAATTCAACTTGAATATATCGTTGACTGGGTCATGGTGCCGCTGAATCGAGTTTCTTTCCAGTGCAACCACATTTGCCTTGTGGGAGGCCTTAATTCGGTCCATTGACACGGCCTCTGGTCGGTTCCTCCATCTTGGGAAGATTATGTCGTGCTTGCCCTGGCCCGGTAAGCACACATAATCTTGTGTGCTCGTTGATGAGATTATGGTACCGAGTCTCCGAGTGGGAGTGTTTTGACCACGACGGTGGTCGGGGTGTCTTTGGTAGACACGGGGCCACCCAAGACCAGTCCGTTGGGGATTTGGGTCGGAGTGGCCGGGAGAGTGTTGTGGCAATGGAGGGATTTTGTCAGAATGCCGTTGGTCCACCCGAATGGGAATGCGAGGCCATGGGTTCCGTGGTGTGGGTACAGTGTGCTACCTCTGCAGAGTATAATCTATCGATAGCCGAGTCCACGGTCACGGACACCTCGTACTAGGTCCCACCATGAGTCAACGTTTAATAAAAATTGCACACTAAGATATGAACTTTGCATTGTCAATGGATGGCAGAAAGGCCATCGAGGTATTTGGGACCAAATGATGGTCGTGGTTGTGATCGCCGTAAGGATCACGAGTTGTTCTTGAGAAAGACCACTATGGTGGTGTGTTTGTGGTCCAGAGATGATCACAGTTGGTAAGCTGTCCTGAGGGACGTTCGGGCTTGATCACAGCATGTTGACATAAAATGTTGCATTATTAATAATTGGTTAAATATCATGATATTGTTTGTCATTATGATTATGCTTGTTGTGAGCTTGCAAGTACATTCAATGTACTGACCTGGCGTGTCATGCCAGATTTCAGGAAAGTCTCGTTGGAAAGGAGCACTGTTCGAGTCTAGGTCGTGTCCACATCAGTGTCCCTGTGATATGGAGCTTCTGCTACGACGTTATTCCACTGCCACGTAGTTGTTCGAGTCAAGGCCCTTTTATGTTCACTAAATAATGTACATATTGTTCCGCCGCACCGAGTGTGCCGCTTGGCCTCGACCACTATTGTAATATGAACTCTGTTCCGCTAGCATCAATAAAGCGGTTGTTTTCTGTACCAATATGTTGTGTGTTGCCAGAAGACATGATCTCTGGGCTGGCAATGCAGGGTAAACCGGTCGCTCTAAGCCGGGGTGCCACAACGGTTGGTACCAGAGCCGCGCTGACTATAGGCCATGCTAGACTACGACGTGTTAACTGGACGCTAGACACAAGTAAATGTGAGTGTCGGTAGCAGTTATAGCTTGTTGTTGCATTGTAGTCATTTGATTATTATTTTTATGCTAACCTGTTAATGGTTGTGAGTGTAGATGGCTCCGGTGCTGTATCCGTGCCTATTGCAGTTGATGCCGTACACGTCACCGCACCTTCTCCGCAACGTGTGGCGTCGGCTGTACCCTCACGGAGATGAACCAGTCTACCGTGTGCACCGGGAGCGTCTAGCAGACTCAGTGTATGAGTATCACGCAGTGGTTACTCTACGCGCCAGTTCCGATTCCGGCACTTACACTCGCACTTCTCGGAGCGGTTACGCCTCCACCGCTTCTCAGGCTCTCCAGTTTGCCGCATTTGAGATCCTTGTCGAGCTTCGTTATACCGAGGTTCAAATGCAGCATCACCCAGGATTCTACTACTACCCATCTCTGCACGACAACGGTCGTGTCCGTTTTCCTCTCGTTAAGCCGGAGTCTGATAGTGTTGCTAGCCATCTTGCTCGCTATATCACTGGTAGCTATCTGATGATCCACGAGCTGGCTCGAGAGCTGACTCGTGCCCGTACTGCTTTAGCCGCTACCTTGATCACTACTAGATCCACCATTACTCCATCCTCACTGGGATTTACCCCTTATGTCCCAGTTAGCTCTAGCTCCCCTATTTCGCCGGTTACTCCCCCGAGTAGCACAGGCGTTCCGGCCGTGAACCCTCTCAGTACTCCTGCCGAGTGGGTCTCACCTCTTGCTACTCCTGCAGTCCTGATGCTTCATCCTACCCTTGCCCCTGAGGGAGAGCCCTCGAGCAGCGTCGTCGTGTTACCTTTAACCCGGAGGTTTCCGTTAACAACGTCAGTTCGGGGTCTGAGACCGCTTCAGGGGAGTACACCGCAGCACCAGCAGAGCAGTAGTGTCTTTGAGTATTCGCAGTCGTCTAGATGGTGTACGGATGTAGTTGTACGAGTCATGATGCTTCATGTATGAGAGTAGTGGAACCAGTCAGGATGTTAAATTTTCATGTATGAGTCTATGTATAATTATGATGGGACTTTAATCTTCGTATTCTCTTCGCTCTTTTGTTTTTTTCGAGAATTGTTGCTGGCTTTACCCCAGTTTTATTCTTGGATGTCCCTCATCTCGATTTCGTTGCCTTGGGAAAAATACTCAATAGGATAAGGCGGGGAGGCGGCAGTAGCAACGTTCGTGAGGGAACTCTTGTTCGTCGTTCCGCACGACAGGCAGGATATTCTCCCGAGCCGTACGTTCAGCCACCACCTCCTCCGCCTGATCCTCCCTCCACCGAGCAAGTTCTGCGTATGTTTGAAGAAAAAAGGAACAATGTTCTGATTGAAATATTGAGAAGTGTGCAATCTATAGTTGGACAAAATGGAAATCAGAATGGTCATCACTCAAAGCTATCAGATTTTCAGAGGACCAATCCACCCAATTTCAGTCAGGTTGTTGACCCATTGGATGTAGACGATTGGTTGCGCACCATGGAGAAAAAGCTTGAGATCGCCCGTACTGAAGGAAATGATAAAGTCCCATTTGCAACCCATTACCTTGAAGGAGCAGCTGCCATATGATGGGAAAATACAAAAGCCATGTGGCCGATTGATGAGGAAGTCACCTGGGAAAAATTCAAGGATAAGTTCCGCAAATATCACATCCCTACTGGAGTTATGAAGGCCAAGCAGCGTGAATTTCTCACGCTTGTCCAAGGAAATCAATCTGTGGCTGAGTATCTGCAAAAATTCAATCATCTGGCCCGTTACTCTCTGTATGACGTAGCCACCGAAGAAAGGAAGATGGACAGAATTTTTGGAGGTTTAAATCCGCAACTTCGGTGTGCTCTCAGTATGTTTGATTTCACGGATTTCCAAACTCTGGTAGAAAAGGCATTCATTGCTGAACGGGAACACAAGCTGATATCTGATAATAGGCTTGTTAACGACAACAAGCGCAAGTTTGAGCCAAAGAAGGATGGGAAACCTATGCAAAAGGCTCGTACCTGGCAGCAGACTCAGGTGGAATACCGGCCAAATTGGCAGCAGAATGTTAACAAGACCACCACTCAAGTCAAGAATGTTGTGGCCAATCCAATGCATGAGGAGCGGCAGCGCAATAATTCTTGCTTCACTTGCGGGCAGCCCGGACATTATGCCAAACAGTGCCCCAAGAACCACAGAGTGAATGCGCTGAGCAGGCCACAAGTCAACTTTATGGAGTCAGGGCCAACCCAGCAAAACTTCACTGGGCACGTGAATCATATCTCCGCCGATGAATCCCAAGAAAAGCCAGATGTCGTCATTGGTATGTTTTCTGTTAATGACATACCTGCAGTAATTTTATTGGACTCTGGGGCTTCCCATTCTTTTATTTCTCGGAGTTTTGCCGCCCAAAACAATTTTCCTTGCACAATTTTGGGCAAAAATATGCTGGTACAAACCCCGAGATCTATAATCAAGAGCAATCTAGTGTGCCGCGATCTGGAGATCAATATCAACGGGGTCCACTTTCCAACATCTCTGATAATCATTGAGTCTGAACAGTTGGATATTATATTGGGAATGAATTGGCTGACCAAATATCATGTTTGTATAAACTGTGCAACCCGAGAAGTCAATTTAACCAGTCTGAATGGGCAGCTCAGCAAATTCTATGCTCACAAGCATATACCCAAGCCAGAACTAGTGTGCACTGCTATGGTCAAATTGGAATTTATTCCTGTGGTCAGTGAGTACCCTGATGTGTTTCCAGAAGAACTGCCAGGCATGCCACCAGATCGGGAACTGGAATTTGCCATAGATCTTGTGCCCAGAACCGCTCCATTATACAAGAAGTATTACCGGATGCCCTCATCAGAATTAGTGGAACTAAAGAAACAGCTTGACGAATTACTCCGGAAAGGTTATATTCGTCCCAGCTCTTCACCGTGGGGGTCACCTGCAATCTTCGTGAGTAAAAAGGATGGCAGTCTCCGTATGTGCATAGATTATCGCCAGCTGAATGAGGTCACCATCAAAAATAAATACCCACTGCCAAGGATTGATGATCTATTCGATCAGCTCAATGGGCTAAAGTATTCTCAAAAATCGATTTATGGACCGGGTATCATCAGCTGAAGATTAAAAGGGAAGATATTCCTAAGACCGCATTCACTACACGATACGGTCTTTACGAATATACTGTGATGTCCTTTCGTCTCACAAATGCCCTTGCCTTCTTCATGCATATGATGAACAAGGTGTTCATGGACTTCCTCGACAAATTTGTGGTAGTCTTTATCGACGACATCCTCATTTACTCCAAGAGTGAAGAAGAGCATAAGGATCACCTCAGGGCAGTGCTACAACCGCTCCGCAACCATCAGCTATACGCCAAGTTCAGTAAGTGCGAATTTTGGCTCAAGCAAGTTGGTTTTCTTGGGCATGTACTATTCGCCGAAGGCATAGCTGTGGACCCGAGCAAAGTAAAGGATGTGCTCGATTGGTACCGCCCACGACTGTAACACAGATCTGTAGTTTCCTTGGATTAGCTGGATACTATCGTCGTTTCATTGAAGGGTTTTCCAAAATTGCTAAACCTATGATGGAACTGCTCAAAAAGGATACAAAGTTTGAGTGGACCAAGGACTGTGAGAAGAGTTTTTATGAGCTAAAGACGCGTCTGACAACTGCACCCGTATTGACTCTTCCAGACATTTATCGCAGCTGCGACGTGTATTGCGATGCCTCCAGACAAGGTATTGGTTGTGTATTGATGCAAGACGGCAAGGTAGTAGCCTATGCATCACGACAACTACGACCACATGAGGGAAATTATCCTACTCATGATTTGGAATTGGCTGCAGTGGTTCATGCATTAAAGATTTGGAGACACTATCTCATTGGAAAAAGGTGCCAAATTTTTACCGACCACAAAAGCCTCAAGTACATCTTCACTCAGCCAGATTTAAATCTCCGTCAGCGAAGATGGTTAGAGTTGGTCAAGGATTATGACCTTGGAATAAATTACCATCCAGGCAAGGCCAACGTCGTTGCCGATGCGCTCAGTCGAAAGCCCGTTAGCTTAAATGTCATGTTAAAATCATTGCCTACCGAACTTCAGGAAGAGATCGCTCAGCTCAGCTTGGTCATCGTGGATGCTGGCCTCACTAATATTTTGGGAGTTACCCCCACACTTGAGATGGAAATCCGCAAGGCCCAGCCAGATGACGCCAAGCTACAAAAACATGCAAGGCAGCCCCCAGATTTCTTCAAGGACAACTTCGGTACCCTCCGATTCCGTGGACGAATTTGTGTACCAAATCAACCGGACTTGAAGAGGAAAATCTTCTCAAAAGCACACGAATCCTCGTATTCCATTCATCCGGGAAGTATGAAAATGTATGAAGGCCTTAAACAAATATTCTAGTGGAATGGGATGAAGAAAGACATTGCCTATTTTGTAGCCTGTTGCGACATATGCAACAAGGTGAAAGCAGAGCATCAGAAGCCACCCGGACTTCTCCAACCACTGCCAGTTTCACAATGGAAATGGGATGATGTTTGCATGGACTTCATCACCGGATTGCCTAGGACACAGCAAGGCAAAGGCGCAATCTGGGTTATAGTGGACACCCTAACCAAGGTTGCTCATTTCATCCCGGTCAGCACCAGACACAGAGCAAATGAACTAGCGCAACTATATGTATCCAGAATCGTCAGTCTGCATGGGGTACCCCGGACTATCACTTCCGACCGAGGTTCTTTGTTTACCTCCGCTTTCTGGTCCCGCCTCCATCAACCTTGGGGACAGCACTAAAATATAGTACTGCTTATCACCCCCAGACGGACGGTCAGACAGAGCGAGTAAATCAAATACTCGAAGATATGTTGCGAGCCTGTGTGCTAGCCAACGGGGCGAACTGGGAAGATTGCTTGCCATACGCCGAGTTCTCGTACAACAACAGTTTCCAGACAAGTCTAAAGATGTCACCCTATGAAGCTCTATATGGTCGTAAGTGCCGCACTCCTCTAAATTGGTCTCAAGCTGGAGATAGCCATATCTTCGGAACCGATCTCATGATGGAAGCCGAGAAACAAGTCAGAGAAATCAGAGACCGACTACAATTGGCCAAATCCCGTCAGAAGAGTTATTATGATGCAAAGCACCGGCAGGTCAGTTTTGAACCTGGAGAACATGTGTACCTCCGAGTCACTCCTATGAAAGGAGTTAAGCGATTTCAGACTCGTGGAAAGCTGGCACCCTGATTCATTGGTCCATTCCCAATTATGTCTCGAGTGGGTACGGTTGCATACCAACTGGAACTACCCCCGGAGATGTCAGAAATACACAATGTGTTCCATGTTTCGCAATTGAGACGATGCATATCCCCGCCTGAGAAAAGGACTGCAATGGCTGAAATAGAATTGGCAAAGGATTTAACTTATGAAGAAAGACCATCCAAAATTTTGGATCAAGTAGAAAGGGCCACTCGCAGCAAAGTCGGAAATTTTTTCGAAGTTCAGTGGGAGCATCACACCGAGTCAGAAGCAACTTGGGAGCAGGAAGAGTTCCTTAAGAGTCAGTATCCAGAGTGGTTTTCCCAAGCAACCGAATCTCAAGGACGAGATTCATTCTAAGTGGGGGAGGTTTGTGACATCCTGGATTTTGCCCTTTCTTATTTGCTTGAAATTTCATTTGAAAGTTTTTTAAACTTGGAGTTTCTGAATCTTTTCATTTGGACTTAAACACTTGGGCAACCTTGGCTTTCACCCAAGTGTTCACTTCTCTCCCAAACCATCACTTCACTTCTGATCCACCACAAAATAACCTTCGGAATATTTTTCTTAAATGAAAAATATTCATTTTCTCTCAAAAACCCTAAGCCAAATCTGTTTGCTTCAAGGCAACCCTAATTTTTATGGCTCAGAAAATTCTAAGATAATTCACAAATATTCTAGGGACCCTAGGGCACCTCCCTGAGAAAAAATATTTCATCACTTTTTGGAATATTTTTGCTACAGAAAATCTTTTCTGTTCTGGACAGAAATGGTGGTTTCTACAGCAACTACCATTTTACTTGCTCCATTTGACCTGAACTTTCTTGTGCATCATTACCTTAGTAACTTATTTCTAGCCTCCAAAGCACAGCCCCAAACTCCCAACCATTTGACCACAGTAAAATCACAAAGTTACTGACCACAAACTTACCTGGCTTGTAAAATCTTCTCTACTGCACCTGGATCCAAACCAAACCGTGGTGAACTTCAAAACTACCACGAACAACATGCCAGACATGATTTTTGGATGAAGGATGGCTTGAGGAGAGAGTTCGCGCGGTGACCACGCGTGTCCACGATGCCAGGCATGCGTGTCGACGCGCTCTGGGTGCCGCCGAACGCTCTGTTCGCGCGTGCTTGCTTTCCCCGCCTGCCCAACCATGCCAAACCTCACCACCATCATCGTCTCGATGTCCTTAACTCCACCCTGGCACTCGCCGACGCCGGAGCTCGCCACAGCGAGCACGGGCAAGGTCCGGCTAGCCCAACAGTGCGGGCGCACTGTGCTCGTCGTCACCCCCCTTGATCCTGTGCTCGTCTCCGCTCGCCCACAGTGGCCGCGTGACCTCCGTCGCCTTCTCCCCCTCTCACTGACGCCGCTAGTCGCCGGGCGCCGTGGACAGGTGTCCACCGGTGGAGCCCGAAGCACCCTCGCCGCTCGCCTATAAATAGAGCCACCCCAGCCTCCTCAAGGACCATCCAGCACTCACACACACCCCACGATCGAGTAGGAAGCCGTAGCCCGGCCGGGCAGGCCTCGGGCCGCCGTCCCCGAGCTCGACCACGCCGGCAATCCCCTGTGGTCGCCGCGGTAGCTCCAGCCCCTCCCAGGCCTGGGCGACCCCTCCAAGGCCTCCGCCTCTCTCTGGTGAGGCCATCTCGCCCGCTTGGAGCCTCTGGAGCGGCCTCTGCTCGCCGTCTTCCTCAACTCCGACGACCTCCTCGTTCTGCCTCCGCTCGCGAGCTAGATTCCGACACCGTCTGACCACCCCTAGCCACGCTACGGGTACGGGCAGGTGCGCCTCGACCTCCTCTTGCCATCCCTCCCTCTCGTTTGGGCCAAGGAGCCCTCGTTGCCGGCGAGAGCTCCGGCGAAGCTGCGGACCTCTCTGTTTCTCTCTCCCTCTTCCCCCCACCTGACTAGCGGGGCCCGCTAGTCAGCCACTCAGTACACGCGCGAAGTGGTACGAGTGGTGGCGCCCCTGGGCTTTACGCCTTCGACGTCATCCCCCCAGTTGTTTCTTTTATTCTAATTCATTTATATTCCAGAGAGCTTCAAACAATTTGAACTTTTTAACCATAAGTCCAAATGAGATGATTCTTTTTGCCTTGTGTTCTTTGAAAGGAAATCTAACAGCTCACCAAAGATGAGATTTTTCTGAGCTGTTTAGAATTTCTGTTGAATTTCAGAAGTGTTCTTGATATTCTCTTTTTGTGTTTAAAACTATTTTCAGAAGGTGAGGCTTGTCTTGAGGATCACCAGGAGGCTTGTGAACCTCATCTGTACTAAGGCAAGCCACAGCAACAGATTTATGATGCCATTTCAATATTTGTGATTTTCTCACTTAAATGAAATGATTAACCCATGCATTTAAATAATTATTGAATTATTTGTATTCTATTAAGTATTGGTCATTTGTTATACTTGATTTACAGAATAGTTGATACTAGTTTAAGTGGGTAAAGCAAGTTAAAATTCATTTGAGGTGATGTTAGAAATAATTTTGTTATGCATGTTAGTAATTATGTGAAGCTTTGTGTTTGCAGTCTTAAATTGATAAAAAATTGTTAGAAAATATTCTATTAAATACTTGTTTAATCATATTATTTGTCTTACAGAATGTTTGAACCCAACTTAGTGATAAAGAAATTAAGAGTGGTGATATTGATATCTTTTGGTCAAGCATATGAAAGATTTATCGGAGTTACTTTCTTGGGTAGGAAATTAATAGAACTTGTTGCAAAAATATTTTGGTTAAGTTGTGAGTCATTTTGAGCAAGTAGAGTAATATGAGTTGTTGACGTTTATGCTTGGTGTGCATATGGATGACGTCGGTCATTTTTATCAATATGTGATGCATGTGTTGTTTTGCATTTCATGGCATGCTATGACACCGGTCATTTTTAGTTAAAGATTAATCCTGAATATAATTCAACTTGAATATACCGTTGACTAGGTCATGGTGCCGCTGAATCGAGTTTCTTTCCAGTGCAACCACATTTGCCTTGTGGGAGGCCTTGATTCGGTCCATTGACACAGGCTCTGGTCGGTGCCTCCATCTAGGGAAGATTATGTCGTGCTTGCCCTGGCCCGGTAAGCAAACATTATCTTGTGTGCTCGTTGATGAGATTATGGTACCGAGTCCCCGACTGGGAGTGTTTTAACCACGACGGTGGTTGGGGTGTCTTTGGTAGACACGGGGCCACCCAGGACCAGCCCGTTGGGGATTTGGGTCGGAGTGGCCGGGAGAGTGTTGTGGCAATGGAGGGGTTTTGTCGGAATGCCATTGGTCCACCCGAATGGGAATGCGAGGCCATGGGTTCCGTCGTGTGGGTATAGTGTGCTACCTCTGCAGAGTGTATAATCTATCGATAGCCGAGTCCATGGTCACGGACACCTCGTACTAGGTCCCACCATGAGTCAACGTTTAATAAAAATTGCACACTAAGCTATGAACTTTGCATTGTCAATGGATGGCAGAAAGGCCATCGAGGTATTTGGGACCAAATGATGGTCATGGTTGTGATCGCCGTAAGGATCATGAGTTGTTCTTGAGAAAGACCACTATGGTGGTGTGTTTGTGGTCCAGAGAAGATCACAGTTGGTAAGTTGTCCTGAGGGACGTTCGGGCTTGATCACAGCATGTTGACATAAAATGTTGCATTATTAATAATTGGTTAAATATCATGATATTGTTTGTCATTATGATTATGCTTGTTGTGAGCTTGCAAGTACATTCAATGTACTGACCTGGCGTGTCATGCCAGATTTCAGGAAAGTCTCGTTGGAAAGGAGCGCTGTTCGAGTCTAGATCGTGTCCACATCAGTGTCCCTGTGATATGGAGCTTCCGCTATGACGTTATTCCGCTGCCACGTAGTTGTTCGAGTCGAGGCCCTTTTATGTTCACTAAATAATGTACATATTGTTCCGCCGCACCGAGTGTGCCGCTTGGCCTCGACCACTGTTGTAATATGAACTCTGTTCCGCTAGCATCAATAAAGCGGTTGTTTTCTGTACCAATATGTTGTGTGTTGCCAGAAGACATGATCTCTGGGCTGGCAATGCAGGGTAAACCGGTCGCTCTGAGCCGGGGTGCCACACCATGTCATGACACTATGCAAAGTTTCATGATCTTCAGGCGTGTTTTGGATTTACAGGAATTAAAAAACCAAGTTTGTCAATCTTTCCGGCCGACCCACGACGCCCACATGTTTGAATTTCGTTCCCATTTCTTGCATGGGACCTAGAAATTCACCAAAGGACACACATCTGATTTTTCAACCAACTTTGGTGCACTGGAGCATGTGCTTGTAGTTCAAATTTGAATGATGCACATTAAATGTGCAGAAACTCAATTAATGTATAAAAAGGCCAAACGAACCCGGAATAATTCCAAAATTGAGCACGATACATCAATTTGGTCTAATTATCTTGTGTAAAAATTGAAGGAGGGAGAAGGCAGTGTACGTATGTCGTTTCGCACACGGAGGTGACACGTTCCCTCTCGGTTTGCAAGAAGCTTACACCAAAGCTTGTGGGAAGCTCCGGTTTGCAAGAAGCTTACACCAAAGCTTGTCCCAATTTAGCCAAAAAAATTACCGTAGCATGTTCGTGCCATGTCATGACACCATGCCAGGTTTCATGATTTTCAGGCGTGTTTTCGATTTACAGGAATTAAAAAACCAAGTTTCTCAATTTTTTCGGTAGAGCCACGACGCCCACATGTTTGAATTTCATTCTCATTTCTTGCATGGGACCTATAAATTCACCCAAAGACACAAATGTGATTTTTCAACAAAACTTTGGTGCATTGGAGCATGTGCTTGTAGTTCAAATTTGAATTATGCACATTAAATGCCCAGAAACTCAATTAATGCATATAAATGCCAAACGAACCCGGAACACGACACTTATGTACTAGTTGCCTGCTCACTGTACGTAAATGTTCTAGCAATTCAAACACCATCATTTCCCTCCGTAACACCATTTTGTCTTTCAAAACATAATGAAAAAATCAGGTATACCACAAACAGTTTACTAGAAAGAATGGTGTGGGATGTGCTATAAAATATCTTGGCGCACCGTCTTGTCTGGCTTACGCAGGAAGCTTCATCGTCTACAGTCCACCGCCCCCGCTTGAACCACACTTGCGCGCCAGTTTCTCGCGTCACCGAGCAAACAAAATTTGCCACCGCGAAAATATCTATCTCCCCGCCCCCTCCCTCCCACCAAAAGCAACATTTCCACTGTTCCTCCTTGCTTTCCAAGTTCAAACCTTCACTGTTTCTTACTAGCAGTTCAGCCTCCTCGCCGGTTGTCGGGTGGTAGGTGTGACATATGCCAATGGGTGGCTTATCATTGTGGGAGCCAGTAAGACATCGCCGGTGCCTGGAAACGGGATAAGGCAAAGAAATGCACGCCGGAGAATCTTACCCAGGTTCGGGGCTCTCCGTGGAGATAACACCCCTAGTCCTGCTCTGCGGGGTCTCCGCATGATCACTAGATCAACACAAGTGGCTACAAGTGGCTCCTTGAGCTGTTTGGCTAGAGGAAGAAGAAGGGTAAGGCTAGCACTCCTCTTCTCTCTATGTGGTGTCTAAAACTCTAAGAGATCAACCCTTTGCATGGGTGCCCCGGGGGTTTATATAGGCCTACCCCCCAGGGGTACAATGGTAATCCGGCTGGACGCGGGTCCTAGCCGTCAGTGTCTGTATTCGCCGGCTTCTCCGCCGACCGCTGGGGCCCGCCGACTGGTGGGTCCCGCCGGCTGCCGGCCTCTTGGCCGACAGACCGGCCCCACCGCCTGGGGGTCTTGTCGGTGGCTAGTTACTGTAGCCTCGCCCCTGATGACGAGGGCTTTGTCGAGGTAAGCATGGCTACAGTGCCGCCGCCGCCTGGCGGGCTCTTACTGTAGCCTTACCTCGTCTTGTCTCCTTAATGACGCGCATACTTCGAGGGTGGGAGGTAGCCGGCTATTGCGAGCCGGCTACACCGCAGGCTGACTGGGGGAGGCTTGGCCGCCTTCTAGCGTCTCTCTGGCTCAAGGGGCCCGCTGCCCGCGGGCCGTACTGACAGCCTGTCGTGGGTGGCGTCATGGTCAACATGGCAACAGTGCCGCACCGGACAGGCGATGGCCGACCCGTACGGCGCACTATGGCCACACGTGCTCCGGGATTCAGGGGTGGCAGGCTGTACTGTAGCCACACCCCGTCTCGTCACCGTTATGAGGGTGCAGCCCTTGAGGGTGCGATCTCGGCCGCTTGCCGGGAGCCGGACTTCTTCTGGCCGGCTTCTGGGAGTTGGTCCTCTTGTGGCCGGCTTCTTGGAGTCGGCCATGTTGTAGCTCTCTTCGGGAGGGTCTTTAGGGCCTGGCCGTCTTCCAGTAGTCGGCCGGTGAGCTAGCCGGCCAGAGGAAGGCGGCCCTGTGCATTGGGTGCTTGAAGGCTTGATCGGCCGGATAATTTTTTAAGAGCCAGGGGGAGTCGGTTAGGCTACCCGTGGGCATTTACTCCGACAGTAGTCCCCGAAGCTGGTTGGGCTTCGAGGCAGAAAGGAGGACGAGAAGCTCAATCAGCTTCCTATCTTGAAGAGCCAGCAACTAGGAGCCGGCATCGATCAGGTGCGCCGTCTTGGTGAGGTTTTGAAGTCTGAAGGCGGGAACCAGCTGGCGCGCATGCCGGGTCACGGGCCGGCCGCTTGCTGCCCGCGCGCCACGTGGCACCCTCCGGCTGGAAGGACCTGCCAGCCCTCGCGCGTGACGGGACGCCGCTGCAGGCCGGGGCCCACCACTTCCATGCCTAGGCCTAGGTGTGGATCTTCTGTGGCCCAAAACTGGCCGCTCGCCTTCCAACGCCGTTAGGGCGCAATAATCGTGGGACGTGGGGGAGTGGGCGCAGTTAATCCCACGCCCCCCCCCCCACGCCTCGCCTCCTCGACTTCGCCGCACGAGGCTATAAATAGGAGGAGGAGGGGGAGCGGCAGACGCTCGCACGCTCACCCTCGCTCCGCCATCTTCTTCTTTTTCCTCTCCGTTGCCGCAACCCCTCGCCGCCACGCCGTCCCTCTAGTCTTCGCACCTCCCCGCCGCTTCGCCGCCGCGGGGCCATGGTTTCGCCGTCGCCGTGCCCTTTCTCATCAGCTTCTTGCCGTCATGTTGCGCGGCAGAGACTGGGACGGCTCCAACGTCCACGCGGACCACATCGACTTCCTCCGCAAGACGCGGCGGTTGCTCGGCGAGGACCATGTGCGGGTCCGTCTTGCGCCGAAGAGGGAGATCTCGCCGGCGCTGGAGGAAGGCGAGCGGGTAATCTTCCGCTCGCACTTCCTGCGCGGCCTTGGCCTGCCTGCGAGCGCCTTCTTCCGCTCCTTCCTTGAATTCTAGCAGCTCCAGCCGCACCACCTTACTCCAAACACGGTGGTGCTGCTGTCTGCCTTCGTCACTTTGTGCGAGGGCTTCCTTGGCGTCCTTCCCACCCTTGATCTCTGGGGGGAATTCTTCCAGTCCAAGCTCGGCACCGCCATGCAGGGCGTGCTGGCTCAGAGCGGCGCCTTCATCGCGATGCGGAGGCCGGTAGCCGACAACCCTTTTCCTCCCATCATGCTGATCCAGTCGGTGAAGCGCTCGCAAAAATCCTACTTCTACGTTAAGAACGTCGCCCCGCAGGGCGACTTCGTCAACTTGCCGGCTTATGTAGCCGGCCCACCGGCTAGGAGGCGGCCCCAGTGGTCCTATCGGGCCAGAACGTTGTCGCCTGCTGGAGCCGCTGCTGTTGCGCGACTCCGGGTAATGGTCCAGTCGGAGGGCCTGACCGGGTCCGACCTGCTGGCCGCCTTCGTGGTGCGCCGGGTGCTCCCGCTCCAAGGCCGCCCTCATATGATCTGTCAAATGAGCGGCCAACTCAATCCGAGTCGGATGTGCACCAAGGAGATGCCTCACTCCAAGGTAGCTCTCATGGTGAACTACCTCGCGAACTGCAAGCTCACCGACGAGTGGCAGTTTGGCAAGGAGCCGTACTCCCGTGCCCATCCCCCGCCTATGGTAAGCTTTCTTTATCTTCTCTTCTTTACTTTTGTCACCAAGTTTCTCTTGGCCGACTCTGACCAGTCGGTTTGTCTTGGCAGAGACCCCTCCTTCGACCGGCAGCCGGGGCAGCGGGGGTGGAGCGCCAATTTCTCCCCATCCGGGCGACGCATGACTTGGACGACCCCGACATGGGGGCGGCCGCTCTAGACGACAACACCGAGGGGGGAGGCGGCGAGGCAGGCGGCTCTGGGCTTGGAGCCAGCTTCGACGACTGGCCGGAGGACGACGAGGCGGAAGTCGTCCCGTGCCGCCAGCCGGCGTCCGACCATGGCGCGGGTTCATCCGCCGAGCCGGCTGTCCGAGGCGGCGCGCAGAAGCGCCGGGCCGCGCCGAGCCTATTCGGCAGTCGGCCGAAGAGGCCCAAGAGCGCGGTGGCGGCGACCAAGTGGGACGAGGTAGCCGCGAACGCGGCCCGCTTCCGCAAGGTGGTGAAGCAGCCACAAAAGGTTTCGGCGTAAGTGTCAATTCTCTCGTGTGTTCCTTCTTCTCTTTCGTTGATATCTTCTGAATCCTTGTCTTGAGTTATCAAACAGGGCTCCGCTCTCTCTTGAGCGGACCGCTGCCGCCTCCGTGGTTGGATCGGCGTCTTAAGTGAGTAGCTTGATTGTATCGTTCGTAGAGAGCTCAAACCATTGTATGATTGCATCATCTTTCTTGGTTCTTGTTTGGTTTTCTCCGTGTTGGATTTGGAGCTTATGTTCATCTTCTTGACAAGCTCGAGTTAATCGAAAACGAAGTTCACATGCTTCTTCTATTTGCGTTTTCGGTGTTGGAGGTTTCACCGGTCTTATTCGAGGAAGGGTTCTCACCATTTTCTTATGGGCCTTTTCTAATTTCCTTCTTATTGTTATTTATATCAAGATTGTGTTAGCCCTTATCGCTAGCTTTCCGGCAAACTTGGTTTCGTTGAATTCGGAGTCCGTTTGCAGAAGTTGTGTCAGTTTCGGTGTCCTTAAAAAGCTGCAGTGGTACTGCCGCTCATGGGAGCGGTACTACCGCTTGGAGGGGATGTAATTTTTTACTACCGCTCTTGGGAGAGGTACTACCGTGGCTACTTCCACTCCGAACCAAAAACTCGTCTCATGTCCAGCGGTGGTAGGCACGGATGTATTTTTTTAGTACCGCTCGCATGCAGTAGTACCGCTACCCTTACACTACTGGAATCTGGCAATTTGCCGTCTACCACATCTTTGTCGTCCGCCAGCTGACGGCAAAGAGCCTCTTTGCCGTCCGCTTCCACAAAGCAGATGGCAAAGAAAGTGCAGATGGCAAAAATTCTATTTGTCGTCTGTTGTTTCTTTGTCGTCAGCCAGCTGACGGCAAAGAGCTAGAAGGCAGACGGCAAAGGGCCAGGTGGGCCCCACAGGGCACGGCGTGGCTAGGTTAGGTTCTTTGCCGTCCGCCCGCAGACGGCCAAGTGGAGACGTGGGCCAGCCCTAAACGGCCGCCCTCTTTGTCGTCTGCTAGCAGACGGCAAAGAAGGCCCACTTAACGGGCCGAGCCGTCTCCCCTCTCTCTCTCTTTCTCTGTCTCCCTCCCGCGCGCCCGCCTCTCTCCTCCCCCGCCGCTCTGCAGCTGCCGACGGCCAGCCCCGCCCCCCGGACCTAGCCCCCGCCACCGTCCAGCCCTCCCACCCCTCGCGCGCCCCGTCACCCCGTCGCCCCGTCGCCGGAGAGGCCTGCTCCGGGCCGCCCCGG
>NC_057802.1:26949670-26978581 GCF_018294505.1 Triticum aestivum
CGCCCCGCCCTGCTGCCGCCCTCCTCCCTGCGGCCCCTGCGCCGCCCCGCCCCATCGGCCAACCTCGCCCTCCACCGGCGATCCCCTGCAGGTTTGTTCTTCCCCCTTTTTTTAGTTTAGTTTTTTCGTTTCTTTTAGTTTAGTTTCTGTTTTAGTTTTAGTTTTAGTTTAGTTTTATTTTCAGTTTAGTTTTAGTTTTAGTTTTTTTTAGTTTAGTTTTTTTAGATTAGTTTTTAGTTTTAGTTTAGAAGAATAAGAGGAGTAGAAGGAGGAGGAGGAGGAGGAGGAGGAGGAGGAAGGAAAGGAAAAAAGAAGGCGCCCGCGGACGAGCAGGTTAGGGGTTCCTCGGTGTCGATGGAACCCTAAATAGCAAGTATCGTCGGTGCGAGATACATGTGGCCGTCGGTGTTGAACACTACATCCATGTCCCACAAGTGACGTCGACGTCCCGCATCCCAAAGCAACTGTTCTCGGCGTTGATGGCGGTCGAACACCATCGCGAATTTGCCTGGCAGCCTCTGCGATGACGATTAAAAGTCAAGTGTTGAAACTTGAAAGATCCAAACTGACTCAAGTCGGCTTGGTTGTTTGAAATTTCAAAACTTGGCTTTAATCCTCATTGCAGAGGCTACCAGCCAATTTCGCGATGGTGTTCGACCGTCATCGGCCACCAGAACTATTGTTGCGGGACGCCGGGAGCCGGCTTCACTTGTGGAATGTGGATCTAGTGTTCAACACAAAGCGCCACATGTATCTCGCACCGATGATACTTGCTATTTAGGGTTCCATCGATGCCAAGGACCCCCTAACCCGCTCGTCCTGTTCCCAGTGCTGCCTAGCTGAGCTCTTTCCTGTCTGTCAGCGGACCACTACTAGGAAAAGGCCTACTAGTGGCGCACCTAATTTGGCCATTAATGGCGCATTAGTGGTATGGCGCACCTAATTTGGCCATTAATGGCGCATTAGTGGTGCGCCATTAGTAGCACGCCATTAGTATATTTTACTAATGGCGCACCACTGGTGCGCCATTAGTATCTGGTATCCTAATGGCGCACCCCAGATGCCATTAGTATATACAACAGTGCGCCATTAGTATGCCTCCCAGGGGGCCATCTATGCCCAGGTGCTTTGGCATACTAATGGCGCACAACAACGGGATGCGCCATTAGTAACTTCGGCATACTAATGGCGCACTGTCTAGTGATGCGCCATTAGTATCCTCTGGCATACTAATGGCGCACTATGATGTGATGCGCCATTAGTATGAATATTAGGTTTTTTTTATTTTTTTATTTTCTGTTTTTTGCACAGGTTACAAAATGTATAATTGGACAAAATATAGACAGCACACATCAACAACAGATTCATCGAATACAATAGAAGATTAGTCTCTGAATACAATTCATCATTTTAGTCTCCGAATACAATTCATCATATTAGTCTCCGAATTGAAAAGACCGAACAAAGATAGAACATTATATTACAAGTCTCGAGACCGCGAGTTTGTCTTCACATTACAAGTCGATATCGATCATCTAAACTACCATCACATAGAAGAGAGCTGCGGTCATCACGATGAAACTCATCTTCATCCGGTTCCTCCAACGCTCCCTCCCCTCTCCCGCTAGATAGCGGGCGTATCTAGATTCGGCCTCTGCCCTAGTGGCGTACCCTTTGTAACTGTTACCGCTGAATCGGTGAACCTGTCTCCGACACTCCTCCCAGTCGTCGTAGACTGCGGGAACCTTACCCTTGTACACGACATACCACGGCATCGCTATGCAGTAGCCAAACGAAACGTTAGTACCAATTCACAGACAATACATAAGCAATATATAAGTATGCAACAGAACGATCGGAAGAGAAAAGCAAGACATTAATAGCATCGATTACATCTAAGTTGAACGACTCTCGAAACCAAAGAGACATACTACAAGTTCATTAAAGTTTAATTACAACATGAGCCAATCGATGTTTCAGAACTAGACACAGCATCACTACTTTCGACTCGACTCAAGGGACCGGAGCGTGGATGAAGCCGCCGTCTATCGTGGGAGTCATGAAACAACAGGCGTTGTCAGCCTGCATTTGTAGGATTGTGTCGATGTCACTGTTGGACGGTTGATTTCTGAGGTAGAACTGCCCCGAGGTACGAAGGACATCTTGATGGATGATTTCCGCAAACTCCGACTGGATGCGAAAGAATTCTTGTCTGATGTCCGCGTCCTGGATTGCCCCCAAGCTTGCGGCCCAATCTTTGAGATTATTTGGTAGGAGAAGCTGATTATGGTCCCGCACGATCGCCCGCATGTGATGGATGGCGTAGTAGGCATCCTTCTGACCGCCAGGCGGCTGCTTGACGCAGCAGAACGTCGTATTGTGGGAAAACACGTGCTTGCCGTACTTACGAATAGGCCTAGTGAAGGTGCCTCCAGATTTGACGTAGCCGGGGAGAACATCATCAAGAACCTTCTTGACATTTGTGTAGTCTACGTTCGACTGACGGTCCGGGTCGAAATACGTGGCCATGGAATATTTGGGGCTTAGGAGGATGAGCGTGCAATGTGTGTCACTGCAGAAAACACGGAATGTTAAAAGAAAAACGATCGAAATCTAAGAATTCATGTGTTACGGGGCGGTTGAGGGGAGGACTTACTCGGGAAAGTAAGGCACGAGGAAATTATCCTTATCTTGGTTTGCCAGAATGACGCTTTCGAGGTAAGAACTCGCGACTTGCCGGTCCCCAGCGCTGCCCAAGATCTTGGCACGCATGTAGAAGGGGTCGACTATCACGATGTCCGGGGTCTTGTCGCGAATGATCCGCATCTCCATACTCAGCGAAAATAGCCGAACGAAGGTGTAGTGCAGCGGATGAAGGTTCAACATAGCGTAGATGTCATCAAACCGCAGGACGATCGTACCCCCGATGGAGTTATCCACAAAGCCCTTGCCCTCTGGCACCTTGGCCGCGAAAACAGGGTATGCCACATCCTTCTCTCGGAGACGCCGCTTCTCCAAAGAAAGAACACTGTCATGCAGACTCCGCATAGCACCGGTTGCAGCATCGAGCATATTTCTCGGTAGCATCGGCCTACCCGCCACATGCACCCTCCTCGAGATATCCGCAGTTGAAGGTGGCCCGTCCTGAGCACGGATCGTACTTGGTGCCAGCTGGCCCGCACCCTTGTTAGTCTTTCTTTTGCGTGCCTTCTTCTTGATCTCCTATAATGGGACCGAGTTCTGCTCACAGACCGCCTTCTTGAGTGTGTTGGGGCTGATCATATTTGGCACCTCGCCTATCTGAGGCTCGGTGAAGTCGGCAGCTGGAGGCGTCTCCTAAGAGCTGAACTGCAGACGACGCCTGTTGCAACTTGGCTTCTCCGCGGTACCAGCTAGATCGCACACGTCTTTTGTTGGGTTGGGTTCTTGAGAAGGAGGCCCCATGAAGTAGCCACCGTCCCCATGATCGGCAAAGTACTGATCGACGTTGGCAAATGTATCGTCGTCGTCGTCGTTCTGATCCTGTGCCATATGCATGTTTGGATCCAGTGGCATAGGGATGTCCGGCACCGTTCCGGCGGTCTTGCCATGGGGCCGACTTGGCGCCGGCACGACTGGCGGTGTTGTCTTTGGGGTGGTGTCCCCCGCCCCCAAACGAATCTGGCTCTTCGGCCAAAGTAGGGGCCAGCTCAGGCAGCCGCTGAGGTTCATCACGTCATCATCGTCGGCCCCGAGGGGTCGAATCGGAGGTAACACCTCGCCGCAGCCTGGCTGCACCCGAACCAGTTGAACCCTAAACAAGTTGGGTGGCATCTGGGTACCGTGGAACAAGGGGTTGCCCGGTTGAACGATTTTGCCCTTGGCGACATCGACCAACTCGTTGTTCACGAAGTGCAGGAGAGTGCACGGAACATCGGCGGCGCCCTGTGAAAACATGTAGGGTGTTAGGGATGCCCAGTCAAAGGCAAGGAGATGAAGTCCTCGGCCGACAGAGGCTTAATTAGTTACCGTGATGATGGCGTCGAGCTCGGCTAATGTCGAGGCACCGCCAATGGCGGGCGTGCAGTTGACGGAGGGGCCGCTTGCTGCAGAGGTGCCGGCCGGCGTACACGCGGGTGCATTAAGCTCCCGTGCCGGCGTCGGAGACACCAATGCCGCCTCCGCCGGAGACACCAATGGCCCCGCCATCGCGTTCTGCGAGTTGCTGGCCGTGAAGCTAGGAATCGGGGGCGGCCCCTGTTGGCCGCCCGCAATCCACGCACTAATCCCCTGGATCAAGGAAGGCACAATTGCGGTGATCGTCGCTCCGAGTTGTTGTTGCACTTGCTCTTGGACAATCTCCGGAATCCGCGCCACCTGTGCCCTGAGTTCTTGAACCTCGCGCGCCTGGCTTTCCGAGCTGGTCTTTTTCTCCTTTCGCCCAGCAGTGTCATAGTATGACGACCATTTTGTCGACAAGCCTTTGCCGGCCACACGACCAGCTGAAGTCGGCTTACTGAGCTTATCCTTGTTCTTCATTACATTCAACGCCCTATTTAGAGTGGTGTCCCAAGGGTTGCTCTTAGTCGACCCCGCGCTACTGCTTTCAGTCGCCTGCGGAAGGAATGTGAACCATTTAGAAATTTGGCTTCATTAATTAGAATGCAACCATATGGAGCTAATTACGAGGGGGTGTATTCCTTACCAGAACAAGCTCAAGCGCCCTGGTCTTCGGATCCGTGGTAAGCTCCTTTGTTTTCGGGTCCTTCTTGTACCGGGCCCTGACAAAGTTCCTGGTCTGCTTGTCACCGTATTTATCGAAGAGGGGCGGTAGGCCTTGCTCGGCACGGTCCGCCTCCTCCTTGTCCCATATAGGCTCCGCCACTCTGTAACCGCCGGGACCGAGTGTGTGTTCCCCTAAGTTCAGCTCCCGCATTTCTTTCCCCCACTTACTTGATTCGGAGTTTGCGGTGCTCGAGCAATTGATCTTGAAGTCGTTGTAGTCATCTTCGGTGATCGAAGGATTTTTCTCCTTGATCTTCTCATAACTCTCACCTTTCTCGATCATTCTCTTCACATTGCTTTTCCAAGTAGACAGGGCCTTGCTCATCTTCGTGAGGGCAGCATTGTTCACTTTATTCCCTTTGAGGCTTGTGTTTTCAAATTCAGCGGGGAACTTGTATCGTTCGTGCAGCTTCGTGAAGAGGAGGTTGCGCAAATTCCCTCGGTCAGGATGCCTCAGGTTCTCGGTGTTGATCGAGACGGTGCTCCGGAGAATGCACCCGAGCTGAAGCGAGTACCCCTTGACTATTCGTTGGGGCGCCGTTGGATTCCCGTCGGAGTCCACTTCAGTAACTTCCTCCTTGAGGGTGCGGAGCACGGTCGGGCGCCGGTCCTTCTGTTGCCTCTTCGGTTGGCTGCCATCTGTGCGTGCGCCGCCATCATCAGTGGTGGCATCCTCGGCGGCACCATCAGTAGTGGCATCCTCGGCGGCACCATCAGTGGTGGCATCAGTGGGGTCATCCTCGGCGGTACCATCAGTGGTCTCAGGATCGGTGGGGAAGGCGGCGTCCTCATACAAGTGAGGTTGTTCCTCCATCTCCTGGGACAGCTTCCAGAATGTCTTGACGCTCGAACCCCCGGCCTCATCGTTGTTGGCCATGTTTCTCTCTAAATAGGAACAAAGTTTGGTCAAAAAGTTGGTTATTGTCAAGGAACAAGATCATGGTCTCATCATTTTGGGTTTGTCGACACCGAGGCATCCTAAAAGCTAAGCTTTTATCATTGAGGGTTTTTCGACGCCGAGGCACCCTAAAAGCCTAAGCTTTCATCATTTCGGTTTTTATCGACACCGAGGCACCCTAAAAGCCATGCATTAGTCACAAGTACGCCGGGCCACTTGATCCTACTTAATTACCTACTAAGATACCCCGGCCCATGCATTAGTCACAAGTACCCCATATGTCCTATTTTTAGCAAAGTCATGCTAAAATTCACGGAAAATTTCAGCATGACCTTTGCTGAAAATAGGACATATGGAGTACCCGAATTTGCCGGAACGGAAGTTAATCGACATTCCGTCAAACTCAAGGGCCTCTCGGGGTACCTGCAAAATCATCACGACGCGATGATCGGAGACAAAACCCAGCAAACTAGCACCACAATGTGCCTCTACTTTCATATGGATGAAAAGGCCACAATGTGCCTCTACTAGCACCACAATCTTAGTTAACTTCTGGGGACATCAGAAAGTTAACATCCGCCTGGTTATTATGAGGACTTCACTGCCACTGTTTACTCAAACTTAAGTTAGTAATTAAAAATACAAAATAGGATAACCCAGTGGCAGGACTGTTGGTTGATGTCACAAAAAGTTGCTAGTCTCAACATGTTCTACAGTTGTTAAAATTATGTTACTGTATTTAGAACAAACTAACGCCACAGAGTCTACTAATTCAGGTAGAAGCCATCATTCATAACAAATTTGAATATATGATATTCCAGAAAATAATCTGTCTACAAAATGAGATACATCCCGTTTGAACTACCAAAACTGTAACCAACGTTATTACCTAATTATGAAAAAAGTGCAGTACATATAAATTATTTCATCACTGAGAGGAGATAACCAAAATTTTCCAAGCAATATGATTAAGAAAATGGGATTTAGGCATCCAAATGCCACAAAAGACCAAATCACAGTTTTAAACCAAGTTACACAAAGAAAATGCACCTAAATAGAGCCATGTGTGCTGGTTACAGTTTTAAACCAAGTCATATGCAAGATTACATAAAAATTGGAGAGCCATGTCGTTTCTACTGGACCTAAATAGAGCTAGCTGCTGGTGTTGAACAATAAACAGCCACACCACACACTAAGACAAGTAACTGAAATGACTCTCTTTGTATTGTAGTAGAAGAAGAAACGAGAGAGATGCAAGATAGTAGTATATATAGGTGAGTCAACCTATTATTCTAGGCAGCTGCCTTGCTGGTGATTCGTTGTCGTCGCAACTGGATCCCTCCCACTCGACCTGCGATCTTCTACAAGGAAAAAGTAGCAGCAAAGTCAAGCACCATATAATTATACAAGGAAAAAATGTTACTTGGCACAAGTCTAAACGAGAAGCTTGAGGTAGCAGCAGATTGAAGTGATAAAGTGCAAAGGAGAAGCTTGAGCTAGTAAACGAGAAGCTTGAGGTAGCAGCAGATTGAAGTGATAAAGTGCAAAGGAACAGAGCTGCTATATTTACAACATGCTTTGTATTATTTTATATGTAGCTGCATCAACTAAACAACAAGGTTCACATATGCATATGGACTACCCAAAAGCAAGGCCTTTACAAGTCTACATAGTACAATGCAATAGCTTAACAAGAGTGCCACTAGGCTGCTATGCTAACTACTACAAGACTTGTGCTTGATGTAGTGCTGCTGCTACAACAAGTGCACCACAAACAAGCAGCAGCAGCAAGAAAATTAAAATTTGGGCTGCTGTTATGTGGTCGTTGGAGGTGCACCACAATGCAGTAGTATGTAGTCTTGATGGCCAGCATCCAGAATTAACAATGGCTTGATGGGTGCAGACACGCATACCATTCCAAAATTGTATGAGCACAAAAGAGGACAGATTATTTTAAGAAGACCAATAGCATCACCATCTACTGATATAACACGTGAAGTTCTACTCATATTGTATCAGCTTAACAATTAGTCATGCAAAGGATCCAAAAAAACTTGGAGTGAGTGAGATGTCGGAGCATATTTGAAGGTGATGGATTTGAATGAATTTCAAACTGCGGGTGGACTGTAGTTCATCAACAGTGACATTAACCAAATGAACATGACACCATAGCAGTATCAAAAGTAGCACCAAGAAAAGTGCAAGCCCCCTCCCACTGCTTAGCTTGATTAGGCGCTTATTTAATGGAGCTAAGAAATATGGGTTTAATTTAGTACAATACAAACTGCAGCTAGATCAAACCAGAAGATATAAACAGAGTAATACAATGATGCATATATAACAGGGCAGTTCCCATCTTCTCACAAACCCGGGTGAGGAGTTGGGTTACACATTTTTCTGACCAAGCAAAATTTTTTTTTGCAAGCACAAACAAGCAGCAGCAGCAAGAATTAGGTGAAAATTTCCAAGGGAGCGGTAGAATTTGTTTCTTACAGGGCCGTAGGCTCTCGAGTCCCGGCTGACGCTGCAGTTGTCCCCTTCGACCCAGCAGTGGCCCTCCGGTATCTTCCGGACCTCCTCCTTCTCCGGGAGGCTGACCCAGTCGCCGGGCAGCCCAATCAGCCTCTTGATCGTCTTCCTCTGGTGGTCCACCGGCGACCTGCACACACACACAAATACAGCAGCAACCATCAAGATTCAGTATCGAGCACGAGCGCTGGGGCACGAGCGCCGGGGCGGGTGGCGGGGTACCTGGAGGAAGGCGGGGAGGAGCGCGAACTTGTCGACGGGGCTGGCCACGGGCGCGGCCAGCGGCCAGCGGGGAGGAGACGAGGAGAGCGGCGCCGAGGAGACGAGGACGACGGGGCGGCGGGGCGGCGGCGTCGGGAGAGGAGAGGGCGGCGTCGCGGCGTCGGGGCGTCGGGGCGGAGACGAGGACGACGGGGCGACGTCGAGGCGGCGGGGCAGCGGCGTCGGGAGAGGAGAGGGGAAGGGGATCGAGGGCGAGGGCGAGGGAGAGAGAGGGGATAGGTTTGGGCCGGGGATAGGTGAGGGCGAGGGCACAATACTAATGGCGCACCACCCCTCGGTGCGCCATAAGTACATCCATACTAATGGCGCACCTCACCCTGGTGCGCCATTAGTTTTTTTTTTAATTTCTGCTCGAGCCAACAGGTTATCTTCCACCTGACCTGATCCACACCAAGTTCCCTCTACTAGCTCGACTGGTCAGCAGCCAGTTCTCACACCAGGAGGTCTTGGGTTCGGTTCCCAGGCTCCACAATTTTTTTTATGCATTTAAAATGCTGTTTCATATTTATTTGTGTTTAAATATGTTCAAACTTGTGTAAATCATAACAGTAATATTTTTTTATAAGACAGTAATAATTTTTTAAAAAATATCATCAAATAGTAATGCCGGTGGAGCGGGGGAGGGTGCGGGGGGCCTGTGGACCTGGGGGTGCTCGGCGGCGAGGGTGACCAGATCTGGCGAGGTGGGATAGCGATCGAGATGGAGGGGGATCGAGATCGAGTGTCCATGAAATTTAAAAATATTCATGATAGTTCAAAAAGTGCCCATGAAATACAATCGAGAAATGAATTTTACGATTTAAATACAATCGATCTTAGCTAGCTATCTGTTCACAATCTGCTTGCCCTTCTTTTTCGCAAATGGAGTTCTTCTGTGGAACGGACGTCCTTTAGGTAGGGTGGTCCTGCTTCTTCTTGTGGTGTATGCTGCTACTTCATCATCGTCGTCATGTTCGATTCTCGGGTCGCCGTACTTGTCGAAGTCTTGCTCATTGGCTACTCCATCCATTCCGATGATCTTCCTTTTGCCTCTCCTCACGACAACACGACTGGGCTTTGACGGGTCGGTAATGAAGAAGCATTGGTCCACTTGGGAAGCCAGTACCCATGGCTCATTTTCGCGATGACGTTTGCGCCTGCGGTCTTGGATTTGGCTTCGGGTATAACCATGGTGGTGAAATACCGGTCTTCTTTTAGGACGCTCTTGGCCCGTCTGACACGGAACATCGGGACCTTCTCTCCAGCGTAGCTTAGCTCCCAGATCTCCTCGATCCTTCCGTAGTATCTGTCCTTGTCGTTACCGGTGTAGGATTCCATCGTTACCCCGGAGTTCTGATAACCATCGCTCTTCATGTCCTTGGCCTCGGTGTAGAATGTGTAGCCGTTGATATCGTACGCCTCATAGGTCATCAGGTTGTGCTCGGCGCCCTGTGACAAGGCGAATATGAGTTGTTCTTCCGTGGAAGAATCCTCATGTAAAGGGTACGACAGAAGCTTCTGCTTGAACCAACGCATGAAACATGAGTTGTGCTCTTTGAGTATAACCTCGGTCATTGTACGTCTTCTTAATAAAGGTTTTGTGCTCTACCACCCAAGGATCGTCCACGTCTATGTGTTGTAGCACGACTAGGTTTGCTCTTTCAAAGTCGGCGAGTCGACCCTCGAAGTCGACATGCATTTCGCGGCGACCCTCACGGTGACCCCATCCAGCGAGCCTGCCGAGGTGCCTGTTGACGGGCAGGCCAACGGGGTTCTCGATGCCTAGATAATTCGTGCAGTACGAGATGCACTCTTCGGTCAGAAAGCCCCTGGCTATGCTTCCCTCTGGACGTGACATGTTGCGAACGTATTCTTTGATGACACCATTCATCCTTTCGAACGGCATCATGCTGTGCAGGAACGTTGGCCTAAGTTGGATGATATCGTCCATGATATGGACCAGCAGATGCACCATAACGTCGAAGAATGCGGGCGGGAAGTACATCTCAAGCTCGCATAGTATCACCACGATCTCTTCCTGTAGCCTTCTGAGTTGCCTCACGCCAACAGACTTCCGAGAGATGACGTCAAAAAAGTTGCATAGGCCAAATAGCGTTTCACGGACGTGCGCGTCCATGATCCCACGGATTGCAACTGGAAGTATCTGCGTCATCAGCACGTGACAGTCGTGAGACTTCATCCCGCTGAACTTCAGCTTCGCTAGGTCTAGGTATCTGCTTATCTTCCCCATGTAACCGTAAGGAAGTTTTACTCCTACGAGGCAGGTGAAAAACTGCTCGATCTCCTCCTGACTTAGAGTGAAGCACGCGGGATGGTAGTCATTTCCGGTCTTCTTGGCCTTTTTGCCTTTGCGACGACTTTCCGTGTCCTGCTTCGCCTCATCATCATCATCATATATAGCGTGAAGCTCCTGCCTGATGCCCATTGATTTCAAGTCTGCCCTTGCTTTCGGCCCATCTTTGGTCCTCTCTGGCATGTTGAGCAGGGTACCAAGCAGACTCTCGCACACGTTCTTCGTGATATGCATGACATCAAGGCTGTGAGGCACACGGTGGATCTTCCAGTACGGCAAGTCCCAGAAAACAGACCTCGTTTTCCATACCTTCAGCAGCGGCTCTGGCGCCTTTCGCTTCTTTCCCGGCTCTGGCGCCTTTTGCTTCTTTCCCGGCAGTGGGCAGTCTTTCCAATTTTTCAATAGCTCGTCTATTTCCTCGCCGCTCCTCGTACGCGGGCGTCTTCGGGGTTCGGTTTCACCATCGAACAGATCCTTGCTTTTCCTCCACGAGTCATCGTCGCGAAGCCACCTTCAATGTCCCATGAACACGGTTTTCGAAGACCCGGGATCTCTATCTAGCTGGCGATACGTTGTGTCATCCATGCACCTGACGCATCCAGAAAATCCGTGGACCACCTGCCCCGCGAGATATCTGAAACCGAGATAGTCGTGCACCGTCGTGAGCAGTGCGGCTCTCATAGGGAAATATTCTTTCTCTGCGGCGTCCCACGTATTGGCTGGCGTTTTCCACAGCGTGTCAAGCTCCTCTTTCAGCAGCCCCAGATACAGATTGATGTCGTTCCCTGGTTGTTTCGGTCCTTCAATTAGCATACTCATGTGAATGTACTTCCTCTTCATGCACAACCAGGGGGGAAGGTTGTACATCCACACAAACACAGGCCAGGTGCTATGTGTGCTTCTCTGGCTGCCAAACGGATTGACTCCATCGGTGCTCGCGCCCAGCACGATGTTCCTTGGATCGTTCCCAAATTCTAGGTCTTCGAAGTTCAACGCTTGCCACTGGCTCGCATCCTTAGGGTGACTCAGCATCTTGTCTTTTTTATCTATCTCCGGATCATTTGCGTCATCTTCTCGCTTCTTCTCCTCCCTATCCGCGTGCCAACGCACGAGCTTTGCTACCTTAGGGTCCGCGAAATACCGCTGCAGATGAGGAGTGATCGGAAAGTACCACACCACTTTTCGAGGAGCTTTCTTCCTCTTCTTGTATCGAGTGACGCCGCACACCGGACATATGGTATAAATGATGCAATTGTTCATGCACACATGGTATTTCACGTGCGGTAAATCCAGAGGACACACGATTTTCTTCGCCTCCTCAAAACTGGTCGGGCACTTGTTCCCCTTGGGAAGACGTTCGTGCCAGAATGACATGTTCTCGTCGAAGCATGCGTCGGTCATTTTGTGCTTTACCTTCATCTCCCGAGCCATGAGCGTTACTTTCAGGCGGGTATCCTTGGGCCTGCATCCTTCATACAATGGAGTAATCGCGTCTATCTCCAGTTGATCCAGCTTGGCTTTCTCTCGGGCGGCAGCTCTTGCGTTATCCGTCTGCTTGAGAAGCAGCTCTTGAATATGAGGGTCCTGCACCCAGCCCATCGATGGTCCAGCGTCGTCTGCCCCGCCGGCATCATCATCTTCATGATCATGCCCGTCGTCTGCTCCGGCATCTTCCTCATCATCATGTCCTGCATCTTCTACATGATGACTGTGTACAGCATCACCGTCGTGATCATCTCCTGGGGATTCTTCGTCTTCTCGCCCGCCCGAGCCCCGGTGGTTGTCTTGCTGCCCTTCCTCATTTCTTGCCCTGCCCCCATGGACGACTTCGTAGTCATCTTCATCACCTTGCCACCGATAGCCATCCATGAAACCACACAAGAGCAGGTGGTCCCGCACCTGCCAGGATTTCGGGTCCGCAATAAGGCTCTTCAGCTTGCATCTTCGACACGGACATCTTATCTCCATCTCATTCTTTTGAAGCATCTCGGCCTTCGCGGACCTCAAAAACCTATTCACGATGCCTTCGGTCATCATGCGGACCATGGTCGCCTGCGGGGTAGAGCAAAATGATATTTTAGAACCAAGAAAAAATTTGGCATGACTTTCCCTAAAAATAGGACCAAAAAGAATGCTTAATGCCAAAATTCTAGCCGAAATGGAAATGAATCAACATTCCGGCAAAATATTGGCAACTATCGCATTTCAAATACCGGTACACCTCCAAACACAAACACATATGCAACACCACAAACATATGCAACACCACGAACATACATAGATCTGGCTAGGCCATAAAAAGTGCATGTGCACATTGTTGTAGGGAGAACAACATAAATATAGCTTCCCCCCTTACTTACCTATCAAAACAAGGTAATTTAACCACTTAAATTGAATGAATCTATGGTGGAAATGAGGTGAAAAAGAGGAGGCACCCGAGACAAGGAGGAGGTGGAGAGAATGAAGTGGGGAGAAAGTGAGTGTGGGTAGGAGAGGCTGTCCAAAATATCTTGTTGCTGCCCGCTTACTAATGGCGCACCAACTCTAAATGCGCCATTAGTAATCCAGGTTACTAATGGCGCACCTTCTGGTGGTGCGCCATTAGTATGTTTGGACAGGCGCACTAGTTAAAAAAAATTGATACTAATGGCGCACCCTGGACCTGGTGCGCCATTACTAGTTACAACTAGTAATGGCGCACTGTGTCTGGATGCGCCATTAGTATGTTTGGACAGGCGCACTAGCTAGTTAAAAAAATTTGATACTAATGGCGCACCCTGGGCCAGGTGCGCCATTACTAGTTGCAACTAGTAATGGCGCACTCTGTTTGGATGCGCCATTAGTATGTTTGGATAGGCGCACTAGTTAAAAAAAAATTGATACTAATGGCGCACCCTGCGCCTGGTGCGCCATTAGTAGTTTCAACTCTAATGGCGTATCAGAAGGTGGTGCGCCATTAGTATATACTAATGGCGCACCGCTTGTCTGGTGCGCCATTAGTGTCAATCCCATCTATAGCCCTTTTTCTAGTAGTGGACGGCAAAGAGCGTCGTTAACCCCCTAACGGCTCTCATGCCACCGCACTGCCATCCGCTTTCTTTGCCGTCTCATGGCCTCGGATGGCGGACGGCACAATCCTTTGTTGTCCGTTTCCAGGAAGCGGACGGCAAAGAAGGCCTTTGCTGGCACGTGTTCAGGCGGACAATTTGCCATCCGCTGGAAGACGGCAAACATGTTTGCCGTCCGGGATCTATGCCTTTGCCGTCTGCCATGGCGGACGGCAAAGAAGTTGATTCCAGTAGTGTTAGCGGTAGTACTTCTACCCCTAGCGGTAGTCCCGTGAGGACGAGCGGTAGTATCGCTCTGTATGGGCTGTGAGCATAATGGTTGGATATTTTCTAACCTATAAAAGGGGGTCTTGTTTCGGAATGAACCTTATCCTTGGAGCTCGTGTTCTTCCCCCATTTGTTAACCTTCTTCGAGCTTGCTATCTCTCAATCCTCCATGGATTCTTGCTAGTTTTGGGGGGAGAGAGGAGATCTAGATCCACATTTCCACCAATCACTTTCTCCTCTATGTGAGGGGAACCCCTTGGATCTAGATCTTGAAGTTCTTGGTGTTCTCATTTTTCTTCCTGTCATTTTCCTCCCTAGCATTTGTTGCTTTGGTGGGATTTGGGAGAGAAGGACTTGGGCACTCTGTGTGCCCTTGCCATTGCATTTGGTGCATCGGTTTGAGTCCTCCACGGTGATACGTGGATGTTACAAGTTGAGAAGGTTATTACTCTTGGGTGCTTGGTACCCTTGAGCTTGTTCCTCTTGGGTTCTTGGGCGACCTAGATGGTTGGTGGTGTTCGGAGCTCAATCATTGTGGCGTAAAGCTCCGGGCATGCGTCGGGGTCTCCAATTAGGTTGTTGAGATCACCCCGAGCAATTTGACGGGTTCCGGTGACCGCCCCCAAGGGTTTCCAAAGTGTACGGGTTCGGTGACCGCCCCCAAGGGTTGCCATTTGTGCGAGTTCGGTGACCGCCCTCAAGGGTCCCTTAGTGGAATCACGACATCTTGCATTGTGCGAGGGCGTGAGGAGATTACGGTGACCCTAGTGGCTTCTTGGGGAGCATTGTGCCTCCACACCGCTCCAAACAGAGATTAGAATCCGCAAGGGTGTGAACTTCGGGATACATCGTCGTCCCCGCGTGCCTCGGTTATCTCTTACCCGAGCCCTTTACTTATGCACTTTACTTTGTGATAGCCATATTGTTTCTTGTCATATATCTTGCTATCACCTCGTAGTTTATCTTGCTTATCATAAGTTGTTGGTGCACATAGGTGAGCCTAGTTGTTGTAGGTTTTGTGCTTGACAAATTACCCGCTAGTTTATTCCGCATTTTTCAAGCCTAAACCATAATTATTTTTAAAGTGCCTATTCACCCCCCCCCCCCGTCTAGGCGACATCCACGATCATTCAATTGGTCTCAGAGCCTCGTCTCTCTTTGTTAGGCTTAACTGCCTAGAGAGTAAAGATGTCGACTAGGGATTAAGATTCTCTAACACTCTTAGTTTTGATGGCACAAATTTTGATGTTTGGGTAATTCGCATGCTTAATCTCTTTAGGGTCGTGGACCCAAATATAGAGCGAATTGTAGATATGGGTTTTCCTCATCCAAAGGTTCCCCAAAGATTATCTTTAGAGGATGAGAAAAAACTCTTATCTCAATGCTCAAGTTTCTAATGTGCTTTTCGATGCTTTGAGCAATGTAGTTATATTTCAACTCATGCCATTCTAGGATGCTCATGAGATGTGGACAGAGCTTCAAGATAAATATGGTGTGTCCAAGATTTGTGGGGATGATTGTTCTCCCTCCACCTCCGGTCGGGTTGCCTTCTCAACTTCTTCTACTTCACCTACATGTGGATTGCCACAAGGTAATGTTAGGGTGAGTAGTGTTGGTCATTGCAATGATGATAGTGTGCTTATCGTTGATTACTCTTCATCACTATCTTGTTGCAATGCCCCATCTTTGGATTTTAACACTTCCGTGCACCTTACATGTTTCTCAAGCCTGTGTTGATAGTCCGTGCATATCATGTAGAAATTGCTTGACTAAATTTCATGATGATATGCTTGCTATATCTTGTTGCCATGATAAAAATGCATGTATTTCCTCGAGTTGTTGTGCTAACAATGTAGAGGAAACCCAACACTTCATGGAACAAGATGTGGTCTTGAATGTTGCTTCAAGGGATCCTACATCATCATCTATTGCTTTTTGCCTGATGGATAAGGCTTCAAAGGTATCTCCTACTTTGAACCCCAATATGCCTCTTGATGATGATGTTAATTCTAATGATGATGAGGATAATGATGAAGAGAATGATACTATTGCTTCCTTAAAAATCAAGGGAGAAATGATATTTAAAGCTCTTCGTAAGAATAAAATTGCTCGTTCCAACTTCATGGAAATCATGTCTATTGCCATTGAGGGCAAGAAATACATTGAGGAGTTGAAATCTCATCTCAAGGAGCATGAGGTCACCATTGATAAAATGGAAGGACATGAGCGTGATTACGCTAATGAGATCACGGACCTCTCTCAAGCTCTTGAACTTGAACAAACCACCAAGGAATCTCTTGAGGAGACCTTTGGTCTAGAATTATCTAGAATAAAGGAATCTCATGATAGAGCGCTTGAGGTGGCCATTGATTTCAAAACTAAAAATGTTAAGCTTGAAGTTGCTCATGCTAGAATCCTTGAGGATTTTGAGCACCTTGAAAATGGCTCAAGGGTCATCAAGGGTGAGCTCATCAAACTCACCGAGTCTCATGCTCAACTTGAAGCTTCTTATTTAAAAGAGCTTGCCAAGTTGTCCTCTCCTATTGTTATTAATGATGATGCTCATGACCTTCCAATGTATCTATAATTTATGAAGTATTCATGCCATGTTTACAATAGTTTTATATGATTTTGGTATGATTTGATTAGAACTAACCCGGATTGACGATGTTTTCAGCAGAACTACCGTGGTGTTGTTTTTGTGCAGAAATAAAAGTTCGCAGAATGCGCTGAAAATCAACGGAGAAATTTTCTGGAAAATATAAAAAATAATGGAACAAAGAGTTACTGGAGGGGAGTCCCATGGGCCCCACAAGGGTGGAGGGCGTGCCCACCCCCTGGGGCGCGCCCCTGTGCCTCATGAACTTGCCGTGGGCCCCCCTAACTTGTTCTCGACGCCAACCTCTCCTATAAATGCCCAAACCTCCAGAAAATAACCTAGATCAGAAGTTCTGCTGCCGCAAGCCTCTGTAGCCACGAGAAATCAATCTAGGCCCTCCCTGGCACCCTGCCAGAGGGGGCCATCATCACCGGAGGCCATGGAGGAGGATTCCGGAGGGGCCATCATCACCATGAAGGGCAAGATCCAGAGAGAGAACCTCTCCCCATCCAGGGGAGGCCATGGAGGAGGAAGCACATGGGGGAGAACCTCTCCTCCTCTCTCTTGGTGGCGCTGGAGTGTCATCGGGAGGGAAATCATCGCCGCGGTGATCGTCTTCATCAACATCACCATCCTCATCTCTTTTACGCGGTCCACTCTCCCCCACCCCGCTGTAATCCCTACTTGAACATGGTGCTTTATGCCACATATTATGATCCAATGATGTGTTTCCATCCTATGATGTTTTGAGTAGATATCCTTTGTCTTTGGGTTGATTGATGATCTAGATTGGTATGAGTTGTATGTTTTATTTTGGTGCTTTCTTGTTGTGCCCTCCGTGTTGTGCAAGCGTGAGGGATTCCCGCTGTAGGGTGTTGCAATACGTTCATGATTCGCTTATAGTGGGTTGCTTGAGTGACAGAAGCATAAACCCGAGTAAGGGGGTTGTTACGTATGGGATAAAGGGGACTTGATATGTTAATGCAATGGTTGGGTTTTACCTTAATGATCTTTAGTAGTTGCGGATGCTTGCTAGAGTTCCAATCATAAGTGCATATGATCCAAGAAGAGAAAGTATGTTAGCTTATGCCTCTCCCTCATATGAAATTGCAATAGTGATCACCGGTCTTGTTAACAATTGCCTAGGACAATTTCGCACACCGATCCATCATTATTCCACACTTGCTATTTATAGTACTTAAGTAATATATTCTAACTCTATGATAACAACACCTACTTTTATATTTTAGCTCTCGGATACCATGCAAAGTTATCCTCTTCATACCCACAACGTAGTTTTATTTCTCGTTTCAAGTTGGAAGCAAACGTTCGGTGTACGTAGAGTCGTATCAGTGGCAGATAGGACTTGGAGAATATTGATCTTGCCTTTAGCTCCTTGTCGGTTTGACACTCCATACTTATCACTTCCACCTTTGCGAATTCCTACGATGATTCCCTGCACTTGGGGATTATCAAGCTCTTTTCTGGTGCCGTTGCCGGGGAGCAATAGCGAGGGGTTGATATTCTCGTGTGTGCTTGTTTGCTTTATTCACTAAGTAGATTTTGTTTTTCCTTTTTGTTTCTGTTTAGTTGTGGGTGAAACATACAAAAAAATAAAAGAATTATAATACAAAAAAATTTACTTGCCTCTCATTCAAAGGTTTTTCAATAGGAGAAGTGATTGGAAGGTTATGCATTGGAGAAGTGAGGGTCGACCTTGAACACTTGTGTTCATGCTCATGGAAACAATGTAGAATTTTTCATGAAAGTTTCTCTGAAAATAATTATCCCCTTGTATATATCCATTGTATTATAAAAATAATGTGCCAAGCTTTGGTTTTAGGATGATTAGATTGCTTGTTTACTTTGTGCAGTACAAAAACAGAAACTTTGGCTGTAGCGCGTGAATTTACACTTTTTACTGGAAAGTCAAATGGGTTTGAAACTTTTTGCACATTACTTCTGTACAATTTGTTAAAAGTTTAATATTTTTCCTAGAATTTTTGGAGTTACAGAAGTATACTAAAATTACAGATTACTACAGACTGTCCTGTTTTTGACATATTCTGTTTTCTATGTGTTGTTCGCTTAATTTGATGAATCTATGGCTAGTATCTGGGGGTATGAACCATGGTGAAGTTGGAATACAGTAGATATATTTCTAATATGAAATTGGAATGAGTTTGCAATAGTACCTAAAGGTAGTGATTTGCTTTATTATACTAACGGATCTCACAAAGTTTTTGTTAATGTTTTGTGTGGATGAAGTGTTCGAAGATCGAGGAGCTATCAATATGAGATGAATAAAGAGAGGCAAGAGTTCAAGCTTGGGGATGCCCAAGGCACCCCAAGTAAATATTTCAAGTATACTCAAGCATCTAAGCTTGGGGATGCCCCGGTTGGCATCCCATCTTTCTTCTTCAACAATTATCGGTATGCCTTGGTTTTGTTTTGTTCACATGATTTGTGTGCTTTGTGTTTTTGTTTTTCCTTTAAGAACCATGCTAGTATGAGATAGCCCTTCATTGATTTATAGAATGCTTCATGTGCTTCACTTATATCTTTTAAGTATGATCTTATATAATTGCTCTTTGTGCTTCACTTAAATCTTTTGTGTATGGTTTTATAGAATACTTCGTGTGCTTCACTTATATATTTTGAGCTTGGATATTGGTTAGTCTATATTAATTGTAGTGTTCTCTATGAACTTCACTTATATCTTAATCTAATGTGGGGTCGGAAGAGTGTCAACTTTAGGAATTAGTGATCCCACTATTTTGGAGGGTGTTGAATCTTAGTGTGATTTTTATGAAAATGGATTTGGAAGAGTGTCAACTTTAGTTAGTAATGATTCCACTATTTTGGAAGAGGCTCCAATTGATTATGAGAACAAATCTGCTATCCATGATGATTTTGTGATGACATGTATGCTATAAAGAATAATGTTAACCATGAAACCTGTCATCATGATTTTAATTTTCAATTGGATTATGCCTCACATGACCGTTATTCTGTTGAGTTTGCTCCCATTATTCCGAATGAGAAGAATTTTGCTTATGTGCAGAGTAGAAAATTTTCTATGCTTGTAGATCATGAAAAGAATGCTTTATGTGATGGTTATATTGTTGAATTCATTCATGCTGTTACTGAAAATTATTATGAGGGACGAATATATGCTTGTAGGAGTTGCAATAATATCAAGTTTCCTCTCTATGTGCTTAAAGTTTTGAAGTTATACGTGTTTTGTCTTCCTATGCTAGTTGATCCTTGATCCTATAAATTGTGTGCTCAGAAAATCCCTAGGCATAGGAAGTGGGTTAGTTTTAAATGTTCTATTCATATTATTCATGATGCTCTCTTTATGTTTCAATTCTTATCTTTTATGTGAGCATCATTGAAATCATCATGCCTAGCTAAAAGGCATTAAAGAAAAGCGCTTGTTGGGAGACAACCCAACATTTACCCTTACTGTTTTTGTGTGTTCACATGATTAAGCTACTGTAGTAATCATGTATTATAGCTTTTGTTTCAATAAAGTGCCAAGTAAGACCTTTGGGAAGACTTGAGTGAAAGTTAATGTGATCTTGCTGTAAACAACATAAACTTCGCCCTCACGAGATTACCTGTCATTTCTTACAGAAGAGTGCTTTTGAGTTGATTCTTTTTTCAGAAGATTAATAGACAAATTCGTCACGTCCACCAATTTATTTAATAATTGTTGGAGTAGCAGAAGTATGGTTGCTGTTCAGATCATTACAGACTGTTCAGTTTCTAACAGATTCTCTTTTCATTGCATACTTTGCTTGTTTTCTATTTTCTATGGCTTATATTTATCAATATAAGTGGTGGAAATGATATGGTAAAGTAGGAATTGTGTGAGAAAAATTATGAATCTTGTCTTTGACAGTACCAAAGTAAATGGTTTACTCTTTATCATACTAACCCATCTCACGAAGTTCCGTTAAGTTTTGTGTGATTGAAGTTTTCAAGTTTTAGTGAGATATCGATATGAGGAGAATAAGGAGTGGAAAGACGCTAAGCTTGGGGATGCCCAAGGCACCCCAAGGTAATATTTAAAGAATACTCAAGCACCTAAGCTTGGGGATGCCCCGGAAGGCATCCCCTCTTTCGTCTTCAAAACCATCGGTATACCTTACTCGGAGCTATATTTTTATTTGTCACATGATATGTGTTTTGCTTGGAGCGTATTTTCAATTACTTCCTATTTGAATAAAATTATTGGATCTAAAATCTTGAATGAAAAAGAATCCTCCCATGGCTAGTTAATTATTTGACTACTCAGTGTTCTTCACTTATATCTTTTTCGAGTAATTTGTTGTTTACTCGCGTGCTTCACGTATATCCTATGAGTAAATGGTTGAATGAATTGAATATCATAAATCTGAATTTATATATGTTTCGTATGCTTATACCATAGGGAGTAATGACTTCACACATAATAAGTATAGGTGGTAAATTTATTGGAAGTTAGCAAACGCAAAATTGGTCACTTGAACAATTCATGAAAGAATATTAAAGGAAGAGAGATTTCACATATAAATATACTATCTTGGACATCTTTTGTAATTGTGAGCACTCATTAAAATATGACATGCTAAAAGGTTGATGTTGTACAAGGAAGACAACTTAATGGGTTATGTTTTCCTATATCCGAAACGTTATATTGTCTTGGATCATCCAATATGTTGAGCTTGCCTTTCCCTCTCATGCTAGCCAAATTATTTGCACCAAGTAGAAATACTACATGTGCTTCCAAACATTCGTTAACCCAGTGTTGCCATGAGAGTCCACCATACCTACCTATGGATTGAGTAAGATCCTTCAAGTAAGTTGTCATCGGTGCATGCAATAAAAAAATTGCTCCTTAAATATGTATGATCTATTAGTGCGAAGAAAATAAGCTTTATACGAACTTGTGATAGGGAAGAAATAAAAGCGACGGACTGCATAATAAAGGTCTTTATCACAAGCGGCAATATAAAGTGACTTTCTTTTGCATTAAGATTTTGTGTATCCAACCATAAAAGCGCATGACAACCTCTGCTTCCCTCTGCGAAGGGCCTATCTTTTACTTTTACCTTCTACTCTTATACAAGAGTCATGGTGATCATCACCTTACCCTTTTTACAATTTTTCCTTTGGCAAGCACTTTGTGTTGGAGCAATCTGGATATATATATATCCACTTGGATGTGGGTTTTCATAAATTTTTATTGTTGACATTACCCTTGAGGTAAAAGGTTGGGAGGCGAAACTATAAGCCCCTATCTTTCTCTGTGTCCGATTAAAACTTTGAACGCATAAATATCACATGAGTGTTAGCAATTGTGAAAGATTAAATGATAGTTGAGTATGTGGAGTTTGCTGAATCAAAGCTCTTACATAGACCCTTCCCGAAAATAAGATGAATTGCAATTGTTTGATGACTAAGAGCACAGTTTGTTAGTTTTCAAGAAAGTTTATGATCTATACGTTAACATGTGAATAGCTAGTTACTTGATCATGAGAAGTTTTATGAGTTGAGCTACTATTATGATATAGCTAGAAAAAGTGATTGGAACTATCATTTATAAAACTTATGCACTTGCTAGCATTCACACTTCATAAATTATTTCTTTTATCATTTACCTACTCGTGGACAAGCAGGAATTAACCTTGGGGGTGCTAATACGTCTCCAACGTATCTATAATTTATGAAGTATTCATGCCATGTTTACAATAGTTTTATATGTTATTGGTATGATTTGATTAGAAATAAGCCGGACTGACGTTGTTTTCAGCAGAACTACCCTGGTGTTGTTTTTGTGCAGAAATAGAAGTTCTCAGAATGCGCTGAAAATCAACGGAGAATTTTTTTGGAAGATATAAAAAATGGAACAAAGAATTACTCGAGGGGAGTCCCATGAGGGTGGAGGGCGCGCCCCTGTGCCTCGTGGACTTCTTGTGGGGCCCCCTAACTTGTTCTCGACGCCAACCTCTCCTATAAATGCCCAAACCTCCAGAAAATAACCTAGATCGGAAGTTCCGCCGCCGCAAGCCTCTGTAGCCACGAGAAATCAATCTAGTCCCTCTCTGGCACCCTGCTAGAGGGGGCCATCATCACCGGAGGCCATGGAGGAGGATCCCAAAGGGGCCATCATCGCCATGAAGGCCAAGATCCAGAGGGAAAACCTCTCCCCATCCAGGGGGGAGGCCATGGAGGAGGAAGCACAAGGGGGAGAACCTCTCCTCCTCTCTCTCGGTGGCGCCAGAGTGCCATCAGGAGGGGAATCATCGCCATTATGGGAAATTGGAAGAGAGCCATGAAAAGCTCTCAAGCTCTCATGATGATCTTCTAGTATCCCATAATGCGCTAAAGATAGCTCATGAGGCCATGATTGCTAAGGTAACATATAGTGAGCCTCATGTAGATACTAGCACTACTTTTTGTCAAAATGCTATATTGCCTTGTGCTAGTCCTCGTAATTCATCCATGCATAACATTGGTACATCTTGTGATGAATTGCTTTTCTTGCCTTGTTGCTCTAATAATGAAGCTTATACTTCCTCTAGTGCTTGCGTTGAGACTAACCATGTAGAGGAAATCAAAGAGCTCAAGGCGCAAGTCACTTCTTTGAAGAAAGACTTGGAAAAGTGTCATGAAGGGAAGGCCACACTCAACAATATCTTGAGTGTGCAAAAATCCCTCAATGACAAAGGTGGACTTGGATTCAACTCCAATAAGAATAAGAAGTCCAAGAGCAACAAGAAGAAGGGCCAAAAACAAGTCAAGAATTCGGCCAAGATCATTTGCTTCAAGTGCAAAATTGAAGGGCATCATGTTAGATCTTGCCATTTGAAGAAGAAGGCCATTAGTGACAAGCAACAAGGGAAGCGGACACTGTCGCTGTCAAAACCGATGGATCTCGGGTAGGGGGTCCCAAACTGTGCGTCTAAGGCGGATGGTAACAGGAGGCGGGGGACACGATGTTTACCCAGGTTCGGGCACTCTCGATGGAGGTAATACCCTATTTCTTGCTTGATTGATCTTGATGATATGAGTATTACAAGAGTTGATCTACCACGAGATCGTAGAGGCTAAACCCTAGAAGCTAGCCTATGGTATGATTGTTCTTGTCCTACGGACTAAACCCTCCGGTTTATATAGACACCGGAGGGGGCTAGGGTTACACAGAGTCGGTTACAAGGGAGGAGTTCTACATATCCGTATTGCCAAGCTTGCCTTGCACGCCAAGGAGAGTCCCATCCGGACACGGGACGAAGTCTTCAATCTTGTATCTTCATAGTCCAACAGTCCGGCTAAAGTAAATAATCCGGCTGTCCGAGGACCCCCTAATCCTGGACTCCCTCAGTAGCCCCTGAACCAGGCTTCAATGACGATGAGTCCGGCGCGCAGATTGTCTTCGGCATTGCAAGGCGGGTTCCTCCTCCGAATACTCCATAGAAGATTTCGAACACAAGGATAGTGTCCGGCTCTGCAAAACAAATTCCACATACCACCGTAGAGAGAATAATATTTCCACAAATCTAATCTGCTAACACATCCTGTAGCATGACATCACACCACGGCCCGGTCATCATTCGAACCGTTTTTCTCAACCAGCCACTGCACATATTGCGAGGCGGTTTTCTTGGCACGTCTTCTCGAAGCAGAGATCGTGTCCCCCTTATCACGGGATTCTCATCAATAGGGGTGTGGGTAACCCAACCGCGCCGGCGCTTGGGGAATAAGCGAGTTTACCAGGCTGGTGGGGAGGCGCATAGTTTCTTCCGCCCTTATAAAGGGACAAGGATTCATCTTTTGCACCCACGCCCTCTTCCTCCTTGCTCATCCATTCTTGCGCACTCAAGCTCCAACACCCAAGTTTGCATTTTCTCCTCAAACCACTCCAAGCATGTCCGGAGCGGGAGGCAAGTGGATGGTCTCCTCCGTTACGAAGGAGGACATCACAAAGCTACGGGGAGCCGGATATCTGGCCTCGGATATCGCACACCGGCTGCCAGACGCGGGGCAGATCGTCCCTACTCCAGAACGCCATGAGAGGGTGGTTTTTCTTACCCACTTCGTCCGCGGACTGGGATTTCCCCTCCACCCGTTTGTCCGCGAGCTCATGTTCTACTACGGGCTGGACTTTCACGATCTGGCCCCCAATTTCATCCTCAACATCTCGGCGTTCATCCTCATGTGCGAGGCCTTCCTCCGCATTAAGCTCCACTTCGGCCTGTGGCTGAAGACTTTCAATGTTAAACCGAAGGTGGTGGTCGGCCAGCAAGCGGAGTGCGGAGGCGCCATGGTGGGCAAAATGCCCAACGTCACCTGGCTCGAAGGCTCCTATGTGGAGACCGTAAAGGGGTGGCAATCAGGGTGGTTCTACATCACCAAGCCGCGCGACACCAATTGGGTGGCGGCCCCCGAATTTCGATCCGGAATCCCCATGCGGCTCACCTCCTGGAAAGAGAAGGGCCTATCCTGGGGTTCCTCCATGTAGCTGACCGGACTCCAGACCTGCGTCAAAAACATGATGAGCAAGAAAATCAAGCTTGTCAACGTGGTCCAAGTCATGCTCTTCCGCCGGATCCTCCCGTGTCAAAGACGGGCATTCAATTTGTGGGAGTTCGACCCAGCCGAGCACCAAACGCTGCGAGAGCTCTTTGACACAACGCACAAGGATGTCTGGAAGGTGCTGTTCAAGGGCGCCGAGGTACCTCCTCCCCTTACCGAGGACCGTGGACTCTGCGCAAAGCGCCCTGCCAATCCGGTAAGTCTTTTATATCTCATAAGATGTTCTTTTCCCCAGTATAACCACGCGCGGGATCTAAGCCTCCACGCCATTTAACAGGACTGGGTAGCGACAGCGGAGCAGATCGATTGCCCAGCTCCCCAGCCCGAAGATCCAGCAGATGCTCTCCTAACGGAGATGCTGGTTCCGGCGCCTTATGAGGTGCCGGAGAAGAAGGCCAAGAAGATGGCCACGGGGACCAGGAAGGTTCTCCGGCGCAAGGTTATATCGGACTCATCGTCCGAAAACACCAAGGCGCACTCCTCCCACGAAAACGAGGAGGAAGAGGAAAGTTCTCCCCCGCCCCCAGCCGAGGGGGATAGGAAAAGGAAGGCCGCCCCATCAGGGGAGGCCGAAGGGTCCAAGAAGGGAAGGACCCTCCTCCCGGACTGCTCCACGGCGGCCGCTTTCAGCGACGAGGAGTGGTTACCTAGTGACAAGCCTCAGGCGAAGTCGTGAGTATCCGGATACCATAATAATTCTTGGTACGTCTTATTGTACTGTTTATTATCACGCCGTGCATGATTTTGCAGCCCGTCCCGAGCTCACATCGACGTATCTTCTTCGGATGATTCTTTGGGCCCGTCGGATATGAACAACGATTCACTCCCGGCTGCCTCCTCCCCCCGCCCTAAGTTCGAGGCCGAGGTGTTGTATCAAAGGTGACTAAACCAAGGGGAGACAGTTCCGGAGGCGCCTCAAGGCGACATTCCAAGCGCTGGGCGCACGAGGGGCAAGACTCCTCTGGGCCCTAACGCCGGGGGCAGCAAGTCTAGCCCCAAGCCGAATACGGTGCCGGAACCTCCAGTGGTTCCAGATTCTGTGAGGCAACCCCTCGCTAAGGGGGGCAAGCCCTCTGTGCCGATGGCCTCTGTCCATCCAGAGGCATCGGACAACTTGCTGGAAGTGCTTCGCGGCGCTTCCATTGACGAAGAGCACCGCACTATTATGAGTGCGGTAGGCAAGAAGGTTCAGTCCGCTAACAGTGGACTGACTGAAGCCTGTGCCAGCCTCCTAACCGGCTTTGAGGTAAGTAAGCAAATTGTAAGAAAATGTTACAGCATAGACAGTAGCCCCTAATGCTCTGTTTGGCGTTCGCGAAGGAAGGCCGAATAGAGGATCAAATAATAATCGCAGGAGTCTAATCAGAATATGTATATGTCAATAAGCAGGCTTCACTGCTGGCCGCCGTGGCTCGTACTGCGGAGGTCACCGCACGGAAGCGGGACCTTGAGCGGTCCAAGGAAGAGCTCAGCCTTACCAAGAGGCAGCTCGAAGAGAACAAAGGTAAGTGACACCCCGTCTGAATATTGATAAAGAAAATTTTGGTTTGAGAATAATAGGATCGTCATGAATTTTTCTAGGGGCCACGACCGAAGTGGCGGCCCTGCAGAAGGCGCTATCCGAGGCCGAAGACAAAGTGGCGAAGCAGCGCATCGACCGAGAGAAGCAAGAAGCCCGAGTAGGCGAGGTGCAGCAAGAGCTCTAGGCTCTCGTTAAGAAACACGAGTCCTTGGAGCTTGACTCTAAGACGCAAGGGTCCGAGCTTGCGAAGGCCCTCAAAAGCGCACAACATGCCAAGGCCGAAGCCCAAAAGGCCCTCCAGGAAATTGAGGCGGTTAAGAAGATAGCGGCGGGTAAGGCATTCATTATGCCAAGCAAGCATGTGAAGGAAACTTTCTTTTTACTTACCCGAGTTCGGAGCTCTCTAGGAGCGTTCGCAGATCTACCCCGCAGTGTGTCGGATGCCGCGGAGTTCTACCGGGCTGAGGAGGGGAGCTCGACGAAGAAGTTTCTGGTCTCAGTATACTGGGACCAAACACCCAATGCCCTTGAGCGACCAGTTGAAGCAACTGGTCGAGCTTCACAAGGCGGCCGAACAGGCCATGAAGGATCTTATAGTCCGGATGTGGCCTGGCGAGCCCCTGCCTGATAGCTACTTCGGTCTGGTGAGGCAGCTTGTGAATGCCTGCCCACGGTTTGAAGTCATAAAAGCGGTCCGTCTGCATCGAGGGTGCGCGCAGGGCTTTTGCCCGGGCGAAGCTGGATGCCGAAAAGCTGGTGAAGGAGGGGCCGCCGGAGGGCAAGGAGCATCGCCACCCCGAAAAGTATTATGACAGTGTCCTGAAGGGTGCTCGCCTTGTGGCGGAGGAATGTGCTAAGGATGTAATATTTGAATGAATGTACTCATCTGATCCTGTAATATGAAACGAGTTCATTTGCGCTATGCAACGCTTGTTAATTTAAAATATTACCTTCTGTGCGACCGTTTATAAAATCTGAGAGTTGGCAAGTCGTCGGCCTCTGCCCCCATGTAACTAGTACTGAGGTGTTCGGGATAAACCTGAGCACTCTTTATCCCAATTTTGGGTCCTTCGAAGGAGGTGTTCAGCACAACGAACCAGGCAATCGGACTATAATGCTTTATCACTCTCACTAAGCCATAGAAGTCTACAATCTTAAATTTTGGCGAAGCCCCTAGTATTCGGAAGGCCGAATTTGGGGCGCTATATACGCCTAAGTCGGGCAAGGCCGACTCCTCGCCCGAAGTGGAAAAAGTCTTTAAGGACTTGAGACCTCTTGAACCGCAACCAACTCTCGCCTCATCATGACAGTCAGTTTTCGACTTTCTCTACTGAGGTGCTCGTCCGGAAGAACCGGGACACAATCACAGTAGTTCTCCCAGTGCTACCTTAGCCGATATTGCGGAACGTAAGGTACCAAAACATGGGAGCCGGGCAAACCCAACTATTGACCCAAGACATGATTCGGAGCTTATGCATATAATGCTATAAGTTCGGGGTGCCGCACTGTCGAAAGTGTTCGGACTTCTCACGCCGTGTTATGGGGTATACTGAAGCCCCTGGCGCACTGGTCGTGCCAGAATATACGGGTGCAATCTGTCGTAAATAAGCAGACAAGCAAAAGAAAGAAAAAAAGAAAGGGGAATGCAATAATAGGCTAACACTATGCATTGCTATTAAATAATACGTCAAAGCTTACGGATACAAGTAGTGCAATAAGCAAAAAATAGGACCATTTAACATGTCCTATCCAAGGGCAAGCTGCGTACGGGTATGTAAAACAGGTATTTTGACCGTTATCAGAGACCACCTGGGGATTCCTGATACGTCTCCAACGTATCTATAATTTTTGATTGCTCCATGCTATATTATCTTCTGTTTTGGACATTATTGGGCTTTATTATTCACTTTTATATTATTTTTGGGACTAACCTATTAACCGGAGGCCCAGCCCAGAATTGTTGTATTTTTTCCTATTTCAGAGTTTCGCAGAAAAAGAATATCAAACGGAATGAAACCTTCGGGAACGTGATTTTTGGAACGAACAAGATCCAGGAGACTTGGACCCTACGTCAAGAAATAAAAGAGGAGGCCACGAGGTAGGGGG
>NC_057802.1:26978839-26985712 GCF_018294505.1 Triticum aestivum
CTCCACCGACGTACTCCTTCCTCCTATATATACCTACGTACCCCCAAATGATCAGATACGGAGCCAAAAACCTAATTCCACCGCCGCAACCTTCTGTACCCACGAGATCCCATCTTAGGGCCTGTTCCGGAGCTCCGTCGGAGGGGGCATCGATCACGGAGGGCTTCTACATCAACACCATAGCCCCTCCGATGATGTGTGAGTAGTTTACCTCAGACCTTCGGGTCCATAGTTATTAGCTAGATGACTTCTTCTCTCTTTTTGGATCTCAATACAATGTTCTCCCCCTCTCTCGTGGAGATCTATTTGATGTAATCTTATTTTGCGGTGTGTTTGTTGAGACCGATGAATTGTGCACTACTAGGAAAAGGCCTACTAGTGGCGCACTAGTTTTGCCTACTAATGGCGCACTACTGGTGCGCCACTAGTACCACGCCACTAGTATTAAATACTAATGGCGCACCACTGCTGCGCCATTAGTATACCAGATACTAATGGCGCATCACGCCGTGCGCCATTAGTATATCATTCGGTGCTCCACTGGTATTCCCTCCAGGTGCGCCACTAGTAATAAAGGAAGGTGCGACACTAATAAGGGCTTAAATGCGCCACTAGAATGTATTTGGAAAACAAAAAAAAATTAAATTTACAGAAAACAACCTATAAGGAAAAATAATTTAAAAACAAAAAATGAAATAGAATCATAATTTTTATTATAGTAAGAATATTACAATGTCTTTAGAAGTTTCCAATAAAAGGAAAATGCAAGGAAATAAAAAAAATCCTAAAACTAATCTTCTAGTAATCTTTTCTTCTTTTTCTTCACTTTATCCCTACAAAATGTAACAAAATAAACAGAAAGACAAACAAACTATTTATAACATGTCAATACTGTCATTTTTTATGCAGAACTAGATATGAGCATATATTTCCAGAATTACATGGTAAGTAGTCCAGCATCTGTTGTTAAGTAATGATGAGAACCTCAGGACACCATCATTGGCATGGCAAGATTAAGGAGCACTTGTTCTTATGAGTGAGAGTAGGAGAGAAAGAAAGAAAGTGAAGAGACCAGTGTAGCATATGTCCAAATCAGATTTAAGAGAGAGGGAATTAGCAAGGAAAGATATAGTCCATAACCTGCAAGAAGAAATAGGCCATTGATAGCACATTTACTAAACATCTGCTATAAACAGAACACATACACCCACTTACACATGGGTACTATTCTGTATATAGGTACACAAGCACAACACATGCACCTGGTATAGATAGGAGTATAAGCATGCATCTAAATCATGTGAAACATATGAAATAGCTAATGCAAAGAAAGAATTATCACTGCATGCAACCATCAGGACCATGGGGGTGCTTTAGCCGATGCAGTGCACCGCCGTCTCGCCGGAGTTTACCCGCCGCGTGCGTCCACCCCGCAGCCACCGGGTGCAGGAGCACCGACCACGAGGCAGAGCCGCCCGTGGGACTTGCGGTGGGCGTCGGAGAGGGCGGAGCAGAGTCGCCAGCGACACACCGGAGTTGGAGGGGACGCCACCCTCGAAACCCTAGCCATGGGGAGGGGTCGTGGGTGAGCTCTCAGGGCCGCGAGAGGCAGATCTGGCCGGAGGGAAGGGAAGAGCGGCGGCAGGGGAGCACGGATCTGTGCTGCGCGCCGGCGAGGGCCGCCGGAACACGCCGGAATCGAGCGGCATAGGCAGCGGCGGCGAGGGTTTCGTGGGTGGGGGGAGGGAGCAGGGAGAGACGAGCGAGAGAGAGGGAGAGGCCGTGCTGCAGGGTGCCTTTTCTCTAGATGGATGGATGGATGGGTGGATGGATGTGGGGTGGAGAGCTAGTGGCGCACGGGGTGACTGGTGCGCCATTACTAGTTAACACTAGTAATGGCGCACTGTACCACGGTGCGCCATTAGTATTTTTGGAAAAAAACAAAAAACAAATTTTGTTAGTAGTGGCGCACCATGTTTGTGGTGCGCCATTAGTGTCTATCACACTAATGGCGCACCAGCACACGGTGCGCCATTAGTATTTTTTGGAAAAAAGAAAAAAAATTGTTAGTAGTGGCGCACCAGAGTTGTGGTGCGCCATTAGTGTCTATCACACTAATGGCGCACCAGCACACGGTGCGCCACTCCTATATAGTAGTGGCGCACCACATGTCTGGCGCGCCATTAGTGTGCATATTGTCTATAGCCCTTTTCCTATTAGTGGTGGGTTTATGATCAAGTTTATCTATGAACAATATTTGAATCTTATGAATTCTTTTATGTATGATTGGTTATCTTTGCAAGTCTCTTCGAATTATCAGTTTGGTTTGGCCTACTAGATTGATCTTTCTTGCAGTGGGAGAAGTGCCTAGCTTTGGGTTCAATCTTGCGGTGTCCTTTCCCAGTGACAGTAGGGGCAGCAAAGCACGTATTGTATTGTTGCCATCGAGGATAACAAGATGGGGTTTTTATCATATTGCATGAATTTATCCCTCTACATCATGTCATCTTGCTTAAGGCGTTACTCTGTTCTTATGAACTTAATACTCTAGATGCATGCTGGATAGCAGTCGATGTGTGGAGTAATAGTAGTAGATGCAGGCAGGAGTCGGTCTAATTGTCTCGGACGTGATGCCTATATACATGATATACCTAGATATTCTCATAACTATGCTCAATTCTGTCAATTGCTCAACAGTAATTTGTTCACCCACCGTAAAATACTTAGTTATTTATGTTGCTTTTTTACTTTGCTTTTATTTTACTTTGCATCTTTATCATAAAAATACCAAAAATATTATCCTATCATATCTATCAGATCTCACTCTCGTAAGTGACCGTGTAGGGATTGATAACCCCTTATCGCGTTGGTTGCGAGGATTTATTTGTTTGTGTAGGTGCGAGGGACTCGCGCGTAGCCTCCTACTGGATTGATACCTTGGTTCTCAAAAACTGAGGGAAATACTTACGCTACTTTGCTGCATCACCCTTTCTTCTTCAAGGGAAAACCAACGCAGTGCTCAAGAGGTAGCAAGAAGGATTTCTGGTGCCGTTGCTGGGGAGGTCTACGCAAAAGTCAACATACCAAGTACCCATCACAACCCTTATCTCCCGCATTACATTATTTGCCATTTGCCTCTCGTTTTCCTCTCCCCCACTTCACCCTTGCCGTTTTATTCGCCCTCTCTTTTCCGGTTGCCTCTTTTCGTTCACTTTTCCCTTGCCATGTCGGAACCAAAAAGAGTTGGGGTTTCTCTCCCGAGTTTTAGCGCTTTAGACAACCCTGCTATCTTATCTAAACTCATAAATAAAAATACTATGGAAAAACCTGCCGGAGTTATCATTGAAAACCTTAGTAATTTTGATGAAGATGATTCTGGAATTTTTCGTTATTTACTCGATGAATCTTTGAAAGATGCTTGGGATAGGCTATTAAGGATCCGGGCTAGCTATGTACCTCAATATCAAATTGGGGTTTACTTAAAGAGCTTTTATGTTGGGTTGCCCGCTTCGTTCAAACAAGTTTTAGATTCTATTTTTGAAGAGGGTTTTCTCTAAGGGGACCCCATAGATACCTATGAAAAGATGAAAACTATATTTGGGCACCCCATTAATGAGAAAGTTGAAATCACATCTCTTTTGCTTTCTTACCAAAACGAATCTATCAAAGAGATAAACGCTAGTCTAGATGCCAATTTCCGCAACATACTTAATCTTTCTTCTACCATTAATGGCCATGTACTTTGTCGAAATAGAAAGATTAATTCCATAGATAACAAGTTTGCTCTCTTTTTCCCTAAAACCAAAGATGGCAATACCTAGATCTATCCTCGCTTTTATGCCTAGCTAGGGGCGTTAAACGATAACACTTGTTGGGAGGCAACCCAATTTTATTTTTAGTTTTTTGCTTTTTGCGTCTGTTTAGGAATAAATATTTGATCTAGCCTCTGGTTAGATGTGTTTTTATGCTTTAATTAGTGTTTGTGCCAAGTTAAACCTATAGGATCTTCTTGGATGATAGTTATTTGATCTTGCAGAAATTTCCAGAAACTTTCTGCTCACGAAAATAATTGTTAAAAATCAAAAGAATGTGATAAAATATTGATTCCAATTGCTTCTGATCAATAAAAAAATTTCCTAGGTCTTTCTGTTTTGGCTGATTTTTTGGAGTTCCAGAAGTTTGCGTTAGTTACAGATTACTACAGACTGTTCTGTTTTTCACAGATTCTGTTTTTCGTGTGTTGTTTGCTTATTTTGATGAACCTATGGCTAGTAAAAGAGTTTATAAACCATAGAGAAGTTGGAATACAGTAGGTTTAACACCAATATAAATAAATAATGAGTTCATTACAGTACCTTGAAGGGGTCTTTTGTTTTCTTTCGCTAACGGAGCTCACGAGATTTTCTGTTAAGTTTTGTGTTGTGAAGTTTTCACGTTTTGGGTGAAAGATTTGATGGATTATGGAACAAGGAGTGGCAAGAGCCTAAGCTTGGGGATGCCCATGGCACCCCCAAGATAATCTAAGGACACCATAAGGCATCCCCTCTTTCGTCTACTTCCATCGGTAACTTTACTTGGAGCTATATTTTTATTCACCACATGATATGTGTTTTGCTTGGAGCGTCTTGTATGATTTGAGTCTTTGTTTTTTGTTAGTTTACCACAATCATCTTTGCTGTACACACCTTTTGAGAGACACACACATGATTCGGAAATTATTAGAATACTCGATGTGCTTCACTTATATCTTTTGAGCTATATAGTTCTGCTCTAGTACTTCACTTATATCTTTTAGAGCACGGTGGTGGATTTGTTTTATAGAAACCATTGATCTCTCATGCTTCACTTAGATTATTTTGAGAGTCTTAAATAGCATGGTAATTTTCTTAAATAATCCTAATATGCTAGGTATTCAAGATTAGTAAAACTTTCTTATGAGTGTGTTGAATACTAAGAAAAGTTTGATGCTTGATAATTGTTTTGAGATATAAAGATGGTGATATTAGAGTCATGCTAGTTGAGTAGTTGTGAATTTGAGAGATACTTGTGTTAAAGTTTGTGATTCCCGTAGCATGCACATATGGTGAACTGTTATGTGATGAAGTCGGAGCATAATTTATTTATATATTGTCTTCCTTATGAGTGGCAGTCGGGGACGAGCGATGGTCTTTTCCTACCAATCTATCCCCCTAGGAGCATGCGCGTAATACTTTGCTTTGGTAACTTGTAGATTTTTGCAATAAGTATATGAGTTCTTTATGACTAATGTTGAGTCCATGGATTATACGCACCTTTCTTCCTTCCACCATTGCTAGCCTCTCTAATACCGCGCACTTTTCGCCGGTATCATACACCCACCATAAACCTTCCTCAAAACAGCCACCATACCTACCTATCATGGCATTTCCATAGCCATTCCGAGATATATTGCCATGCAACTTACCACCGTTTATGACACGCTCCATCATTGTCATATTGCTTTGCATGATCATGTAGTTGACATCGTATTTGTGGCAAAGCCACCGTTCATAATTCTTTCATACATGTCACTCTTGATTCATTGCATATCCCGGTACACCGCCGGAGGCATTCACATAGAGTCATATTTTGTTCTAAGTATTGAGTTGTAACTTTTGAGTTGTAAGTAAACAAAAGTGTGATGATCATCATTTTTAGAGCATTATCCCAAGTGAGGAAAGGATGATGGAGACTATGATTCCCCCACAAGTCGGGATGAGACTCCGACCGAAAAATAAAGACAGAGGCCATAAAAAAAGAAAAGGCCCAAATAAAAAAAAGAATTATGAGAGAAAAAGAGAGAAGGGACAATGTTACTATCCTTTTACCACACTTGTGCTTCAAATTAGCGCCATGATCTTCATGATAGAGAGTCTCCTATGCTATCACTTTCATATAGTAGTGGGAATTTTTCATTATAGAACTTGGCTTGTATATTCCGATGATGGGCTTCCTCAAAATGCCCTCGGTCTTCGTGAGCAAGCGAGTTGGATGCACACCCACTTAGTTTCTTTTGTTGAGCTTTCATATACTTATAGCTCTAGTGCATCCGTTGCATGGCAATCCCTACTCACTCACATTGATATCTATTGATGGGCATCTCCATAGCCCATTGATACGCCTAGTTGATGTGAGATTATCTTCTCCTTTTTTGTCTTCTCCACAACCACCATTCTATTCCACATATAGTGCTATGTCCATGGCTCACGCTCATGTATTGCGTGAAGATTGAAAAAGTTTGAGAACACCAAAAGTATGAAACAATTGCTTGGCTTGTCATCGGGGTTGTGCATGATTTAAATACTTTGTGTGGCGAAGATAGAGCATAGCCAGACTATATGATTTTCTAGGGATAACTTTCTTTGGCCATGTTATTTTGAGAAGACATAATTGCTTAGTTAGTATGCTTGAAGTATTATTATTTTTATCTCAATATTGAACTTTTATCTTGAATCTTTCGGATCTGAATATTCATACCACAATTAAGAAGAATTACATTGAAATTATGCCTGGTAGCACTCCGCATCAAAAATTTTGTTTTTATCATTAACCTACTCGAGGACGAGCAGGAATTAAGCTTGGGGATGCTTGATACGTCTCCAACGTATCTATAATTTTTGATTGCTCCATGCTATATTATCTTCTGTTTTGGACATTATTGGGCTTTATTATTCACTTTTATATTTTATTTGGGACTAACCTATTAACCGGAGGCCCAACCCAGAATTGTTGTTTTTTTTGCCTATTTCAGGGTTTGGCAGAGAAAGAATATCAAACGGAGTCCAAACAGAATTAAACATTCGGGAACGTGATTTTTGGAACGAACAAGATCCAGGAGACTTGGACCCTACGTGA
>NC_057802.1:27644962-27722987 GCF_018294505.1 Triticum aestivum
ACCAGCGATGGAGGCAATTCAAGGACCTGATCAATGGTGAAGTCAATGTTGCTGCTTCAGTACTCCAGAGATATTAAGATGACTAATTTGCATTCTTTAAATATTGGCCAGAGGACCCAAGATAACAAGGCTCTGGCCATCCTTCTCTGTTGCACGGGAACCACAGAACCATCATGGTGAGTAAGATATTTTTGTCAGTAAAGACGTCCTGGTCTTGAGCAGATTCCAAGCAGCTTCTGAGCCTCTACAACAGATGAATAATTCAACCTTATTTTTTGTGTCTAGTTTCTCCATTGCAAATCTGTTTCTAGTTATTGTACTTGAAATTAATAGCATGTTTAAAATTTTCACATGTGAAGAGAAAGCTGAGAAACGCACCGTATGAAAGCAAATTGGGATTTCGTGAGAATAATAAACACCAGATGTTTAGTATCAACAAGTACTTTTTGTACTGACAATAATCCACCAAGTTTGGAAAGGCAGGAAGTTCCTTTATGTGTTTCTAAGCTCTTTTTGTTGCTTCACAGTTCCTATGCAAAACTCCAGTTTTATATGGAGCGGCCATCATGCAGACATAACAAAAATTCTTTTTTTTTCAGAAGAGGGCAAAAAAAGGACCTTATACACCCTTCTGCAATAGTAGAACTTCTGTTTAAAAAAATGACTCGTTTTGTGGGGATTGCTGAAATTCAGAGTTTTTTGCTATACAATGGTGACCAGAGGGCAGAGGAAGTAGTGATGTGCATCAAGTTCTTATGTCTAAAAAGGTGGCTCTGCTTCCTCAAAAGATGGAAAATATGGCTTCCAACTGTTTAACTTGTCGTGCTCAGAAAATATTTAAATGCTACATATAATATTTTCTGAAGTTTGGAACAATATCTTTCAAGTCAGATGTTTACGGCTGTGGCACGGTTGTGTTGGAAATGCTGAGTAGGAGGAGGAGGAGGAGGTCGGATGACGGTGCATGGTTTGATAGCCAAGATAAGCTTCGTGACAAAATAATCACGGGGCAAGAACTAGAATCGGTAAGGAAGCTTGTCAACTATAATGATGCCTCCTAATTAGTGGTTTTTTCTCTGAACCACCCGCCAACTGATGAACCCAAGCCATGAAAATGTCCAACTATACCAAAAGACATATACACATCACTACATCTACATCAGCTATGCCAAGTTTAATCCCATTTGGTTTTCGGCTCACCATATAATGCAATGCCGTTGCACCAAATCATCGCGTAAATTGCAATACAGAGGTTACATTGACCTGCCTGACGTTCGTGTGGTTCATCCCAAACCTTATCCTTGACCTGCCATGCTTGTCCCTACTGAAGAACCCATGCGTGACTGTTTCATCATTGAATTGTTGGCCGAGCGAGTAATTGATAAGGGAGTTGGTTAATTACCTCCACCGATGAGGATTGAGGGGGTCAAACCGAAGACGGCAACGCGGTTCCCCTCTCTGGAGGTCAGCGATTAGAGGCGGCGCGGCTCCTGATGGGGCGTGGTGGAAAGCTATGGAACTAGGCGCGATTAATGGCGGCAGCAATGCCCTACGGCCAGACGGCCCAGCTCACCGGCGACTTCGCCGCGGATGGGGCGCCGCCAGCAACGCCAACGGCTGGAGGAGAAAGGTGTTTTTTTTAGACAAAGATTTTTTTTCAGGGGTAAGGAGGAAGGGTATGAGCAGGCCCCTGCCTCATGCAGGCGTAGAAGGCCCAGCCTATGCAGCCCACGGAATGTTGAACAGTTTTTGTAGCGCTTCAGCTCTGTTTCTAATAAAATTACAACTGGTTCTTAAAAAAAACCTCTGTTTCTATTTATCCCTCAAAAAAATTAGCACTAAAAAAACTTTGTTTCTCTTTCAGGGAGTTTTCCATCTGGTTTTTTTTATTCCAGTCGGTTTATGCAAATTTAAAAATGTCCACAAGTTAAAACAATATTTTTGACTTGAAAAAATCTTCATAAACCTTTGTAAATGCATTCAAAATGTTCATAAATTTTAGTAGCAATCAGACACGGACAAAAAAAAAATCTTCATAAACCTTTGTAAATGAAGACAAAATGTTCATAAGTTGGAGCTCTGCTTTCTTAGTATAGTTAAGATAGATAGTTTCTTTCGAGTGCAGCGTTTTGGTGCCCAAACTCATCTGCACCCCGTTAGAAAAAAAATCCTTTTTTGCATGGTAGAAAATTTATTAGGTGAGGTCCGCTCCAATTTTTAGGTTATTTGGACATCTGAGTAGCTCTCAGGAAAAAAGACAAATTGGGTCAGAACAGTGCATGAACAGTAAACTTTTTTACAGACCTCGAATTTGTCTTCTTTGCCGAGAGCTGCTCAGATGTCCAAATGATTTGAAAATTGGATCAGAACTCACGCGTCAAATTATCTACCATGTGAAAAAATGTGGAATTTTTTGAATTTTTCTATTATTTGTTTTGATTTTTTTCTTCAGCGCGGGTGCAGATGAGCCTGTGCTCGGAAGTGGATTATCGGTTTCTTTCCTTTTTTGCAGGAAAAAATCCGATCTATTCACTTTCAATCATGGAAGTACAACGAACAGTAGAAATAATAAAAAATACATCCAGATCCATAGACCACATAGCGATGACTACAAGTGGTGAAGGGAACCGAAGGCGCGCCACCGTCATCATCCCTCCCTCACTGGAGCCGGACAATACTTGTTGTAGTAGACAGTCGGAAAGTCATCGTGCTAACGTCCCATAGGGGACCAGCGCACCAGAACAGCAACTGCCGCCAATGAAGAGTAGCATAGATCAGAGCGATCCAACCTGAAAACACATGAACGTAGACGAACGACGAACAGATCCGAGCAAATCCACCAAAGATAGATCCGCCAGAGACACACCTCCATGCGCACACCGACAATGCTCGATGCACCACCGGAAAGAGGGCTAGGCGGGGAGGACCTTATTCCATCTTCAGGGAGCCATCGCTGTCTTGCCTTCCTGAGTAGGACACAAACCCTAACAAATCTCGAAGATACATCTAAAACGGAGCTCTCCCACCGGCAAAAGCCGGGATCCACCACGCCCTCCATGGCCCTAAGACCATCGGAGACGAGGCGGACCGACGACAGCACCGGCGGGAAGCAGAGAACCCTAATTTTTTGGGGAGGATGCGGCCACAAGGCATGCCGTGTTTTTCTACATCGGTTTCTTTCTTTCTCCTCTGCTTTTCTGTTTGGTTGTGTATTATGGGATCAGTAAGTTTTGCTTTGACAAAAAAAAAAAGAACATTCTTTTCTAAAGCAAACAACCATACTTTTCAAATTGGCTGTGCCATGTACATATTAATTGAGCGAGTCATGTCCTGTTGAGTGTCTTTGTTATTGTAGCCATGTTTCTAATGTAGCAAGAGGCTTTTGAATACCCAAAGTCTGGTGGATTTGAGCTTCCCCAAGTAATATTACAGGTTTGATTTTCATCGCATACTCTTCTGTTACATGTCTAGGCTTCTTCAGCCAGGAGGTTATATTTTGAACTGGATTACTGATTGCATTTACCATCATAAAATAATGCAATCCTGGTTCAAAATAACGCTCTCTTCAGAGAAAAACTGTTCCCGGGGAATCTGGCTGAAACGAGACACGGAGGAGCAATTAGCAGCTTGCGGATTCCTAAATTATGTCCATGGTTCGAAACGACGTTCGAAAAGTGACACGTTTCATCAGTTTACTGGTGAACCAAGAAACATGGATAGAATAGAAGAAGAAAGCTAGATGCATGGTCACATACTACTAATCTCTGTAGCCAGTTCAAAACTATGTCTCCAAATGCTCCTTAGCTAAGCTAGCTGCTGTACAACAAAGAGGGAAATGTGTGACGAAGCTGAGGAAAAAATTTGGTGCGCATTGCGCAGATGCAGCCGTCGGGTGAAGAGAATGGGGGCCCAACACCACCACTAAGCCCGAGTGCTACAACCACGGGTAGGGTGAACTCACTCGTCTCTTCCGCCGCCGCCGCCCAAATGAAAGAGAGTGAGGACGGCGACCGCCGCCGCCGCAGCCCCCAAACCCACGCGAGTGAGGAGGCCGTCGGGTCATCCCCAGGTTCTGGCGAGCCAGGAGGAAGCCAGAGTGGCTCGCCCCCGCCCCCGCCCCCGTTCCCAGATCCGCGCCACTGGCGAGGGCGCTGGAGTGATCTGCCTCCCGGCGGCGCTGGCCTCGCCGGTCGAAGACGACGACCTCCTGAGGGAGATCCTCCTCCGTCTTCCGCGGCAGCCCTCCTCGCTCCTCCGGGCCTCCGCCGTCTGCAAGCAGTGGCGATGCGCCGCCACGGACCCCAAGTTCCTCCACCGCTTCCGCCTCCATCACCGGAAGCCGCCCCTCCTCGGCGTCTTCCACCAAGGCAAGGATGATTTCTTCTTCACCCCCATCATGGACCGTCCCGACCGAATCCCTCGCAGCCGTTTCGACCTGCATCTCCGCGACCGCAGCAAGGGGATGCTCCAGCTGCTTGATTGCCGCCACGGCCGCGTCCTCACGTTCACGTACAATCGGCCGAATGAGGTCATCGTGAGCGACCCTATCACCGGCGGGCAGCGCCGCATAGCCCTTCCGCCAGAGTTCGTAGGAAGACGCTTCAACGGGGCTGTGCTCTGCGCTTCCGTCCACCATGACCACATGCACGGAAGCTGCCACTCGAGCCCCTTCAACGTCGTGTTGATCTCTGATAACGGAGCATATGATCCACCTATCACTTGTGTTTACTCTTCAGAGACTGGCATATGGGGTGATATCATTTCAGCAACCGTTCCATGTCACCTTTTTGATGAAGGTATCTCTGGCTTGCTTGTTGATAATGCACTTTACTGGTTGCTGGAATCTATAAGCGACGGCATGCTTAAGTTTGATTTGGATGAGCAGAGCCTAGCTGTGATTAGTGGGCCTCCCGTTATAGATGCTGATTTCCCACGTGGCAGCCATTGGATCATCCAGGCTGAGGATGGTGCTGTTGGCTTCACCATATTGTCTTGCCCACAATTACAAATGTGGCAGAGGAATATCAATTGCTATGGTGTTGCCACATGGGTGCTATGGAAGACCATTGACATGTGTACAATTCTTGGGCTCCCTAAACAGATTCAAGGAGAGGAGGCAGACGAGAGAAATATACTGGGATGCCTTGAGGATAGTGATGAAATAATTCTATCTGTGGGCCGTGCTGCCTATGTGGTTCAGCTTAAGTCGATGAAGTCTAGGAAACTTTGTGAAAACGGTAGTCATACTCTCTATCATTCATTCAAAAGTTTCTATCCTCCAGGTGATTTTTCATCCTTAGTCCTTGTATTAGGAGTAACTTAATCTTGTTGTGTTCTGTACATGGATGTTTGAATACCTTCGTTGTGATTCTCAAGTATAACAACTTAAACTTAGTTATCATCCTTTTGCTAGACAAACAAGTTTATAGATATATTGCTTAATATATGTTACCATTCAATATATTTGTCTTCATGCTTCACTATTCATTTCCTAGATAGACAACCTTATGGCTTTCTTTTCTGTTATCAGTTAATATAGTTGTCTTTGACCTGCAAGTGACTAGTGTAACACATCTTTTTCTTTTTTTGCATTTGTTGTCTCTAATCAGGCTCTGTTTACTTAATTTGAATACCCAAGATCACTTTTGCCGGTGTAGTGTTTATGAGTTTTTGCATGTTTCCGTTTTGTCTTCTTGAAATGAGGAGTGATGAGCTCTGTTTTTAAGGCGTCTGTGAAGCGTCGCCTAAGCGATGACAAGGCGTCGAACCTGCCTTATACATCGTCGTAAAGCGTCCGCTTTAGATCCTAGGGCGTCTGAATCGTCCGCCTAGGCGCGTAGGGCGGCGCCTTGGGCCAGATCGGACGCCATGGGCTGCTTCCAGGCGGGAAAGAGTGGCCCACGCGGGAAGCTTTCGCGGGAAATATTGGGCTCGCGCGCGAGTGCGAACAGGTAATCGTCCAATCCACCCGATAGGGTTTCCTTCTCTCCTCTCTGACCTTTGGCGGCGACTCCTTCCTCTACAGCTCCGATCTGTGCCCCTCCTCGCCGGGCTCAGCTCTCCCTCCAACTCTGGCGCAACAGCAAGGTGTGGCTCCCGTTCTCATCTCACTTCTACCCCGGCCTCCTCTGAATTTTCTTCTACCCCTCCTAATACTCTGTTTCTTCCTGCATTGTAGGTAGATCTGTAGATGTGCTTGGCTGCTTGCCTGCTCCTCCTCTGCATCTGTTTGCTCCCAAATCTGCTTCTCCATCCACAAGGCAGCAACCCCACCATCGCTTCTCTCCTTCCCCATGCTTGTCTGCTTGCTCTAGTGATTTGGCTCTTCTCTCTTTGACGGTTGATTGGGTCTTTTCTCAGTGTTGCTGCAGCAGCGAGGTGTCCCTGCTCTGATGGATCCTAGGAGAAGAGCTACATCAGATGATCCAGTTTGGAAGTATGGGTTCTGGCCAGATTTAGAGAGGAAAGATTTACTCCAGTGTACATTGTGTGGCAAGATAGTCCATGCTGGAGTGAGAAGGCTGAAGCAGCACCTTTCTTGGGGTTGTAGTGATGCAGATATGTGTCCCGAGGCATCTATGGAGATTAGGATAGAGATGCGCAAATCCTTAAAACACTAGAAAGTTTAAAGCTATGGAGCGATATATTGATGAGAAGGATGAAGCTGAAGTTCAAAGGCGCCGTTCTGTCATTTACAGAAGATGATTTGAGGCCTATGATTTGGCAACAACTAATTATGTTAATGTTAATTGTTAAATTTCCTAAATGGCTGCCATCTGTTATATATGTATGTACAGTTTATGATGTCAATGCTAGTAGTTAAATCTCCTAATTGGCTGCCATCTATTATATATGTATGTGTCTAAGGCGTCGCCTCGCCTTATGCCTTAGCGCTTAGGCAGTGAGGCGCCCCCCCAGCGCCTCGCCTCGCCTTACCGCCTTAAAAACATAGGTGATGAGTTAATGAGTTAAATTGTAGGCCCTGTCTTCCTTTCTTATAAGCTAAATTCTTCACTATGAGGTAGCTATGTATATGTATATTGATTAAATGAATATTCCTTGCAAAAAGCAACATATGTGGTTTTATTTCTTACCAGTATCAGTAGTGAGTTGTACAACATAAATACAAGAGCATGTTCTCTTATATTTGTCAATTCATCTATGTAATAAACTGACTGTTGCCTTCTCATATCCATTTTTATTTTTGATGGAACTTTATTAAATGATTGCCTTATGCTTCCAGGCACATCCATTGCTGGTGGATTTGATGGAGCTGAAATGATGCATGATTCACAGGGTAATTGTTTGGTTTGATGTTCTAATGTGCTTAAATGGTAACAGGTAAGAAAATTTTCTGAATATAGTTTGTGAGATTTGAACTGTTTGATTTTCACTTTGGGAAATATTGGGCGTCTAGTGTGGGTAGCATGTACCCTCAAACTACTATCCATTCGACTATAGGGATTCGCACATGCTAATAACACAGACAAACAATTAAAATGGTGGTGCTGCTAAGTAAAAATTGGCTCTTTTTTTGGATCACAAATGATATGCAGATTGTCCAAATGTTGTATGCTGAGAGTTCTCCTTAGGTTTAGCTGTTTCATAATCTATAAGTTGATATATTGGTAGTAGCCAATTTTGTTACTACAAGCATCAGCCACATCATTCAACTCCATCACCTCACAAATTCATGTGATAAGGTTGGAAGACTTACTTTGTTGATATTCCTAGGACATATAGCCAGTAATATGTTATAGCTCTTCCTTTTTAGGAGGTGGGGGTATTGTATATAGCTCTTCCTTATATGGCTATGCTGATCATGAGTTTGTACTCCTAGATGTCACTGTTAGATTTTGTCCGTATCATGTTATCATGTTAGTAACAGATTAGCGCTTTTGTTTTCCCCAGGTAAAGAAGGGCTGCTGCAGATGTTAGTTGTCACTGAGTTTGCCGCATTGCATCAACGTTGTTGGCAGTGTTTAGATGCTATCTAAAATAACTTATTATTCTGCCCTAGTCTAGCCATGTCTCTAGTGTAGCAAGTTGTTTTTGAATACCTAAATCCAGGGAATTTCAGCTTACCCTAGCATTGTATCAAGTTGGATTTCGTCATCGCTTATTTTTGTTAGGTGTTTGTGCATGGTAGCTCTTCTGTTTATCTATGATAGTTTCAGTCCCGTGTATCACCAAAACTTGTGTGTTATGAGTGTGCTTGTCAGCTGTGGTTTTGATAAGCATGTCTATTTTCTTAGCTGTAATTCTTAGTCTGAGAGTGAGTGAGGTTGCATCTTATTTGTAATCCTTCTCTGCAGGACTTCCAGGGCATTCCAACATGTTTTATATGACTGAAAGCAACACGGATTAAATGGGAATGCCGAGACAACAAGAATCAGAATTGATTTTTTATACTGAGATTGAGGTTGCTGCTGCCTTGTTTCTTGTGCACTCATGTTGATAGATGAAATGTATGATTCTATTTCGATGAATACCACCGCAGCACAGTAATCTCAAACTTCAATCCAGCATGCATGGAACAGTGGTGCACAAGTGTGTGCCATGTATACTGCATGCTTTTCTGATGAAATTGTCTTGCAATGATGCAATCTACGATTATCTGTCTGCTTTAGAAAAGCTCCTGTCTATTTTGCTCTTTTCTTAATCGCTTTAAGCCTCCCTATATACAATGGAAAGCTATATGCTAGATCGTGTTGGACTGCTCCGAGTAGAGTAGTTTCCTTATTGGCAAGTGGAAGTAAACCCATACGTGTGCTTTTTACAGTTTTATTGACAAGCTCCAGATTCAGATGGATATCGATTTCCACCTGGTGGCATGCTTTCTCCCTTCCATGCATGTGTACCGGAGTTTTGACTAGCCGATGTATGTTTCTGCAGCAGGCTGGTGTTAGTTGGATGGTATTGTTTCAAAATTGTTCAGGTCCAAATGTGTTGGCATTTACAGTATGTTTTTTGTTTGCTTGCACTGATAGCTTTGCTTTTTTGTTCGGGAACAAAATAACTCGAAACGGCCTATCTTCGGAGGAAGGAAATGTGCCGCATCAGTGTAGTGTAATAGTTCTCTTTAGATTCACGTGCTGAAAATGCTCAACGATCTATGCTCAACTGCGCCTTGTTTTTTTGAACTTGCTAATAACAATATCGGTTGAAGACCCTCCTGGCGTGTTTTAATTTTGGGAGATGACAAGGGATGAGTTTATATGAGATAAATTCTACTATGAAGCAGCTAAATATACCACTTACAGGAATATTACTGGCATTTACAATGGACATAGTTATGTCTGTATATTGCTAGTATCAAAACTGATCTACTCCCCCCGTCCCATAATATAAGAGTGTTTTTTTGACACCTTCGTCCCATAATATAAGAGCGTTTTTTGACACTAGTGAGTTATTTTGCTCAAGTTGTATTCGTCAGCTCATCAGTGTACTGTCGCCTTCACTTATCCATTTGTATTCGCCTTCTTAATTGCCTGGCTTAGTGTGATCCAGGCACGCAACCATTGCTGGTGGATGTAATGAGGAAAAACAGCCTGAGCTTACTGATATCTGAGGAATAATTCAGAGGTGACAGAAGGCTAATGGACGAATTCATAGCGGTGGCACGGAAGCAGCGATTTCTTCCTGACTTGTTTTGTTAGATGGCAGAATGTTGTGAAATCTGATGTCATATACCCTCGTAAATAGAAGCATTACATGATCACATTGGTACCAGAGATAATTTAGTCAAACATGATACACGCTAGGCATGGTTGATCTCTCTCCTGTAAAAACTCGCAAAGTTGCGAACTGTTGCAACCTGTGATGCCATTTCCAAGGCGAGTTGAGTTGAAACTTAAATGCCATATACAAATACATTTTCCTTGTGTCAGGGCTCAGGAAGGTAACTCTGAAACTCTGAAGTTACTGAAGAAATGGACACTTGCTCCTGATTTCTGAAGTTACAAATACATTTTCCTTGTGTCAAGCCTTGTACCATTTCGCCCTCCTGACGACCCGTGTCAGCGTCGATCTGCGATCCAACGGCCACAGAGAATGACTTACCGTTTCCTGCCAACTGCGCTCTTCCTCGGCCGTTGATCTTCTTCCATCGACGTCTCCTATCGATGAAGCTATCTCTATTTCAATACCATTTTGCTTGCTAATCTTGTGAAGCTATGTTCTGGAACCGAGCAAAGGCATCCTTTTTGTACCATATGTATATCTGAAACAAGTCCAAAACCCTAGCAAACCTCCCCTCACTGTAGCTACTTTTCTGTCTACAGTTGTTGATCTGAACCTGAAACTTGACACTTCAAGCTATGGGCCTGTCACCGCTTTATAAAGGAATGACCCCAACACATTCACGAGTTGACCACAAAATCATATAGCTTGCAAAACTGAAAGTGAGACAAGTAATTAACCAGACAAAATGGGAGCTGGCACTGGGCAGTGGGCACAAAAGTACATAATTATATCAGCAGACAACCATGTCATAAAAGCAAGATATGGTTAAATCCGACTTGAATGTTAACAGGGGAAATTGAAATTCTCTGGTTTCAGATAACATATAAACTAGATATTTGAATACATTCGAGACGGCAAACCACCTCATGTTCTTTCTACGAGCAAACTCTACGCCCTGTCCTGCTTCAGTGGGGTTTATTTTCAGTCATTGCGGGTTGACGGTGTTTATATCTTATCTGAAAAAAACTTAGTGAGTGCTAGGTTTAGTCTAGGTAAATTTGCAATGTAGTAAGATGCTCTTGAATACTTAATCATTTCAAGTGGGATTTTATTGTCTCTTGCTTTCTTTTCTTTGCACCTGCTTGTGCCTGGCAGCTTTTCTCTTGAGCAATGACAGTTTCAGCAGCTCTGGTTTGAATTCCAAAGCAATTCCTGGCTATGCACAGCTTTGTCATTCTCGCACACGACCAGGCACACTACACACACATATTGCTTAAACTCTGACAGCTACGCGTTTGCTTGGTTTCAACTCACACTTTTCATGTACAGGTCTCGTCCCCGCCCCCTCGCGTCGCCCCCACGGGCGACCTGGGGAAAACCTAGCCGCCGCTTCTCGCACCTCCTCCGCCCCTCTCCCTCCTCGCCGCCGTCTGCAGCGCCGCCGGGCGAAGCCTGGCAGGCTGGGCGGCGGCGGGGCTTCTCCCCATCCGTTTCGTCTTGGCTGGCGCGAGACAGTGGGGTTGAGAGGAGCGCCGGGCGAACGTGGGGTTCGGCGGCGCAGCGGGCGGGTCTCCCGGCGGCGTCGTGCGCGGTGTGACGGTGGCGGCCTCCGTGTCGCGAGGTGGTGGCTGCGTTGGGCCTGCCCGGTGGTCACGGGTGCCGCCGGATCCGGATCGGATCCATCTGGATCCTATCTTCGGACTCCGTCGGCCGCCACGGGGTGGTGATGGTCGTCACTGGCCACGTCGGACCGCTGGTTTCGGCGTCGGGTCGAGCCCCATGGCTCTTGCATCTTCGCAGGTTTTGGATCATGGCTCGTTGCCGGATCCGCAGCAGACGGAGGTTTGGTGGCATAGGATGGGGACCGGAGGAAACTTTGGTCGGCTAGGCCGGCCCGGCATCGGTGAAGTCACCTGACGCCGTTACCCTCCGTGGAGGCGAAGCCGAGGTCTCTCCTATCCACCTCCGAACCCCTCTCGGACGAAAGTCCAAAATTCAGTCTGGATTGGGCGGCGGCGACGTCCTGCGCGTCGTATCCTCCATGGAGGCGCCGTCTTGGGAGGACCTGCTGTTCGGGGGAGAGATGTTGTGGATGGTGGGCTCCGAGTACCTCCAGTAGTGGCGACGGTGTGGAGGTTGCCAGGTGGTGCGGCGTTGTATCTACCGCATAGATGATGACGAGTTTTGGCGGTATGGTGCAGCTGCATATCGACGACGGATGCGGTTGGATGGACGAGCGCAGGGCAGTGGAGCTGTCTGGCGCCATGGTGGCGTCGACGGCAGCGAGACCGGGCAAGGTAGATGCAGCAGTACAACACTGAAGATGGATTGATGGCAGGTGGCTGCGGCGGCCTCATACCGGGCAGGCGTCCTGGTTGAGGAGTGCGCCGGACTGGTGGGTGCCCCATACCCGGCAGGCGTCCTGGTTGGGACCTCAGGTCTTAGATGTTAGGTTTGGATGCAAGGTCTTTTTGGTATTATGCCCAGACTATCAGCGCCCTTCATCAACTGGTTAGGAGTAGCGACAGATGTTGCCTAGACGATGGCTTTAGTCTTACTGTTGTATGACTTTGTAAGGTCTTATGTGAACAATTAATAAAGTGGCTGCATGCATCGTCCAGATGCAGAGGCCGGGGGTCTTCCTTCTTTTCTAAAAAAATGTACAGGCCTCGTGCAAATCAGTGGAACAAAACCTCATTGCGTATATGCTTAACATGATGATGGTGATCCGATCGTAGCAAACTGGACACTGCCACGGTTAATTTGACTCTAATATTCATGCTAACAGTGTTTGGACAGCAAGCTTAACAATATATCAATGCAGTGTTCACGAGCTATTGCCCACCTGATAGTATATAAAAACAAATAACATGTCATGTCTTCCACATCTTAGCACTGGATTGGATTGGGGGTGTTGCTCTGTTCATGCCGGCTGGTGCATTTCTGATGTAATAACGGTTCATTTCGAATGTAATTTCAGGACTAAGTGGCGATTTTACTTACAGGAGAAGCTCGGGAGGTTCTGCTGAACTATACAGGGAGAGAAGTTATGCCGAACCAAAAGTTCCAGTTCTTTTCGGCTAAGCCACTCTAGAAGCCGAAGTGAACCGGCCCTGAAAATTAGGTCAGATTCAGATAGTATCCAACCAATAGAGTGCATTACCAACAAGTGACCCGGGTCTATAAGCATCAATAACCACACACGGAACGGACGTTGAGATGAGATTGCCCCATGTGTCGGTCTCGGAGGAATAAACACATGCAAGGGGTCGATGATTGTCCTCGCTGTACATGATCACCAAGACGACCTTGAAAGGGCTGGAGTGACAGCCGCCATGCACGTGGCCCTGGTCGCCGGCAGCACAGACCACCGCCCCGTTAACGTAGTGTAAAACCTTTTTGAACTCAGGCGGAACGGCCACGCGGCGCTGCTCGCGAGTGATAGGGACGCACACGACGATCTCCATGCATGCAGAATCAATGATGAGGACACGACCGTGGCGACATCCGAGCACGTAGTTCTCGTGGGGGGTCCCGCTAAGTGCACCGTGGTTGTGGCTGCAGCTGTAGTGTCCAAGGTTGAAGCGCTTACGAGGGATGCGGTCGGGAGCATCAAGGACCGGGGTGAACACGACGATGTGGTAGCACCCAAAGAAGGGCGGCTTCCGGTGGTGCACGTAGAAGCTGCCGAGGAACCTGGGGTCGATGACGAGGCGCCGCCACTGCTTGCAGACAACGGAGGCGCGCGGGAGAGATGACGGCTGCGGTGGGAGGCGGAGGAGGAGGAGATCGTCGTCGTCTGGCAGGGAGCTGCCGCGGCGACGGCAGGTCATGCCAGCGCCCTTGCTCTCGCTCATGGCGGTGGGACTTACGAGGGAACGGGGATCGAAGACGCTGGGGGCAAAGACAAGGTTTGATTTGTAGTCTGGCCCGATCGATCCTAGTCCTAGTCCATATCGGAGACTATGTTTTTTTTCTGAGAGAAATAACGGAGACTATGTGTGTCTGTGTTGTACAATGATTATAAGCAAACAAACGTGGGCTTCTGATTCAATCAAAGTAGATAGGAAGAGTTTGCCTCTTGTTTTTTTTTTTCGGTTGGACCTAGTTAGTAATGTTATTTTTTCCTGACAATCAAGATTCTAGACTGCAGATCGAACTACAACTGACGATCTCAACGATACATATGCTCGAGAGAGATGTTATGACCAAAAAGGGTTTTCCTCCGCTTTGTATTACAAAGCAGCCAACCGATACAGTCAACGATAGGTGCTGGGGCGGAAGCAGCATAGACACGTCCAAAATAAACGAGAGAGAAAATACAAAAGAAACAAATGCCGACAACGACGGATCAACAAAAACACGAAGAAGCCTCGCGACCACTGCGCCCACCGGAGATCTCCCACCAAGCTCCTAGACTCCGAAGCGCGGGTACCAATCAACACCTCCAAGAAGGGACGCGACGATGCCGACGCTGCTGCTAAGGGTTTCCCCCGGTACGCGACGAGGAGAGAAGAAGGGTAGCCCCTGACGCCCTTCAGGAAGGTCCGGCAGCACCCTCAGGCGCCACCGCGTCGGTGTCGGCCAGGCCGACTGGGATTTCTCCCGATCCCGACCTTCACCTCGGGCGCTTCGGAGCCCACCACCAAAACCGACCACCACCATGGTCTTGAAAGCTTCTCACACCGTCTCACCACGGCACCACGAAGAGAGGTCTGCATACCGAAGAAGAGGAGCCGGGACTAGAGGCAACAACATCGTCAGCACGCGGGAGGGCCCAACCTCCACCATCAACAACGGTAGCCGACCGGACGCAATAGCAGGAGCACACCAGGCCCGTGGGCCCATAGGCCCGGCCGGGCCACCCAAGGCCCGTAAAGCTCCCGCCTTCACGCTGCAGCAAGCACGCCGACGACGACCCCACCCCCAGTCCAAGCTGCTCCACGTCCGCAACACGCAGAAGACAACGAAGCCACGCCGCTGGCCGACCTGCTAGGACCCAGATGGGGCCCGCAGGGCCCAGATCTGGGCCGGGGGCGCGCCGCCGGCCACCCCGCGCAACCAAGCTGCCCCGCCGCCAAGGAGCAGTGCCTCCACCACGTCTGCCGCCGGCCACCGCCGCCGGGTCGCCGGACCGCCCCCCCCCCCCCCCCAGGCAGGAAGGGCGCATGTGCGGGGAGAGAAGATCCCCCCGCCGCCGACACCACCCGGGCCAGAGCCGGGGGCGCCCGCCGGCGGCGGCGGGAGTGACAAGGCGAGGTGGAGGACGAGGGATCAGGCGCGCTGGCCGCCTCCCGGGGAAGCGGCGCGAGGGTGGAAAAGGGGAGGGAAGGGAAGAGCGAGGGCAGGGGGACCCGGATCTGGCCTGCGCGTTGGCGGGGCTCGCCGGATCCGGCCAGGATCAGGTGGGGGAGGTGGTGGCGGCGACAAGGGTTAGGAGCGGGGGGACGAGAGCGGTGAAGACCCGCTTTACCAAACTCTTGGAATTTTATGCATGACCGCTCGAGAGACATGTTTGGGAAAAAGGGGAGACTCTTCTAAGAGGCTTTACAGCGACACAAAAATTGTACAGAACCGGGGCGCACAATCAGGAACCATCCGGTGCTTCCCCCGCGCTACCGTTTAATAACTGGATTATCAGAAGTTCACAAAAAGAATCTGTCAAATATTCACGACATCAAGCTTCAAAGCAATTTACATCTAGGATGCCACCGAGTTTCAATCTGAATTCAATAAACGCAGCGCTAAATTTGGGTTTGGAATATTATCTTCCATGAGCAAGTAGAGAAGGTTTCACGCAAGCAAGTCCATCTCTATCACACAACTTTTGGTCAGAATCCATGTTAGACTGTCAACTAGGAGTATTTCTCTAAAAAAACTGTTAAACTTTCTTAGAAAATTCCCTGTCTAGTAGTATAAATGAAACAACCACCTGGTTTCGAGACAAGAATGCTCGTTTTTATGTGCGTAGACTTGACAAAGCAATTTATGGTCTAAAGCAAGCTCCCAGGGCATGGTATTCTCGTTTGAGCTTCAAATTGCAGAAACTTGGTTTTGCTGCCTCCAAGTCTGACACATCATTGTTTATCTATAATAAGTCAAATACATCCATATTTGTGCTTATATATGTTGATGACATCATTGTTACAAGTTCTTCTGATCATACAGTGACAGGAATGCTAAAGGACTTAAATTCCGAGTTTGCTCTTAAGGATTTAGGGGACTTGAATTTTTTTCCTTGGCATTGAAGTAAAAAGAACTAGGGAGGGTCTTCATCTCTCTCAAGAGAAATATGCATATGATCTTCTGGCTAGAGTTGGCATGCAGGATTGTAAACCATGTCCAACACCTTTGTCCATCACAGAAAAATCGTCTCTTACAGAAGGGGAGCTCTTGAATCAAGAGGATGGTAATAAATATAGGAGTATAGTTGGTGCACTTCAGTACTTGACTCTTACCAGGCCTGATATTTCATTTGCTGTCAGTAAACTATGCCAGTTTCTTCATGCATCTACCACAACACACTGAACGGCTGCAAAGCATATACTTAGATACATTAAAAATGGTCTAAGTATTGGTCTGACATTTAGCAAGTTATCATCCACTCTTGTTAGTGCTTTCTCTGACTCTGGCTGGGCAGGGTGTCTTGATGATAGGCGATCAACATGTGGTTTTGCAGTGCTTTATGGACCAAATTTAATGTCATGGTGCGCAAAGAAACAGGCTATAGTTTCAAGGACTAGTATAGAAGCATAATACGAGGCCCTAGCAAATGCTACAGCAGGAATCATTTGGGTTCAGTTCATGCTAAAGGAACTTGGAGTAAGTCATGGACAGACTCCTTGTTTATGATGTGATAATCTTGGTGCCACATACCTTTCTGCTAATCCTGCTTTTCATGCTCGCACTAAGCATATTGAGATATATTTCCACTTTGTTCGTGAAAGAGTTACTAATAAACAACTGGAAATCAGATTTGTTCACTCTAGAGATCAGAATGCAGATGGCTTCACTAAAGCATTACCTACAAGGAGTTTTGAATCTTTCAAGCATAATCCCAATTAGCTTCGTTGTGATTAAGGGAGGGTGTTAAAAGGATTTCTTTGTACGTGTTAGGAGCTGTCTCTCTGTCCCTTATTCATTATGTATTCTATCCGAATACCTCTGTAATAGATCTCTTCTTCTCTGTATACTTTACGTGAGGCTTCTCTGGCATATATAAACAGGGAACCGTCGGCCTGATTAGGCAATGACGTTACATCCAATTTTACAGTCTCTTTCTTTCTTTCTTTTTTTTACCCGCTTGTGCCAGGCAGCTCCTCTTGAGCCATGACAGTTATAGCAGCTTTGGTTAGAATTCCAAAGCAATTCTCTGCTATATGCACATCTTTGTCATTCTCGCACATGCTCAGGTACACTGCATACACAGCTAGCTTAAACTCTGACTGTTACATGTTTTCTTGGTCTTCAACACACAGTTCTCTCATGTACAGGTCGGGCAAATGAATGGAACAAAAACTCATTGCGTATATGCTTAAATGGGTGATGATGATGATGATGAGCGGATCTCAGCAAGCTGTATTGCTGTGTTGGTGCATTTCTGATATAATAATGTTTTAGGGTAATTTAGGGGCTCGATGATTTAACTTACAGGAGAAGCTTAAAAGGGTGATGATGATGATGATGATGATGAGCGGATCGCAGCAAGCTGTATTGCTGTGTTGGTGCATTTCTGATGTAATAATTTTTAGGGTAATTTAGGGGCTCGACGATTTAACTTACAGGAGAAGCTCAGGAAGCTGCCTTCGAGTGGTGTCTCCCCAACTTCGCAGTGGCTGGGAAGTTATGCCGAACCAAAATTTCCAGTTCTTTCGGCTTTGGCTTAATTTCGCAGGTAAGAAACCACTCTGGAAGCCGAAATAACTGGCCCTAAAAATGTTGCAACGAAAATGAGCTGCAGCCGCTGGACCAAACAATTAAAATGAAATCAGGCAGCCATACAAAGGAAACACAGATATCAATTGTTTGTTCTGGTGATTTTTTACTCCTAGAGACTTCTTAGCGCACAACCAGCGGAGCAACACAGATATCGAACTCGGTCATCAGTTTCCTAACAAGGCTCCTGTGTTAGTGTGTGTTGATGGCTAACCTACAGAGTAGGAAATGCACTTTGCCTTGAGAAAGAAGCTCCATAAGAGCTGAACACATGTATAGTTGTCTTGTCTTGGAACATAACGTTGCAAAACACAGGCTGAATTTGGATTTAGAATGTGACTTTTCTGTTGCCAAACTTTGGGCCGGTAGCACAGTAACCTACACACAGCTGAGACTTACATCTTGATCACCAACGTTGATGGTAAATTAGGCCAGTCAACCTACTACAGCTTGAATATCCATAAATTCCATAGAGAATTCAATCAGTTATCCTGCTTTGACAGCAGTCACAAGAGCCATATTACAACTTGAATTCTGATTCTAAAGTTCTAAACCCGGAGAAAAAGCAAGAACATCAGTCCATTGGTAACCTGATATGCACTACTAATAACATAGTACATACTCCCTCTGTTCCACAATATAAGATCATTTCTCAAGCTAACATAGCTTGAAAAATGATCATACATGATGGGACGGTGGAGTAGCTTTTAACTTTCTGATTTTCTAATAAAAGTACAGACTGCCTGCCAATATATAGCTGGAGAAAGCAAAATCGTTATTCAGATACTGCACTTAAAAAAAAGATTCTGCACTTCCAACCAACAATAGTTTTCGCTACCTATGTTGGCAACCGGATATTTACAACTCAAAAAATCAAGTGGCCCAAATCTCACAAATCGTAATCAAGCGATGTTCTTTATTACCTGCCGAAACATTCCAACATATTAGCAAATCAAAGTAGATTGTCATCCCGGTGCATCATGCAACACTTCAGCTCCATCACATCCACCGGCAATGGTTATACCTAGAAGCATAAGAATTCAATTAATGTAAGTGCCCAGGAAAGGACAAATGGATAATGAAAGACACCAGTAAGGCGGTTACACTGTTGAGCCTACAAACACAACTTGAGCAAAATAACTCATATTTTTATAGATGAACTAGTGTACGTAGCAGGCAGCTAGGTTGCTTGCTTGCTTGGGACGTAGGATCTCCCGGACTCAATACGTGGGCGTGTATCTCTCAACCGAAAGTACAGGCGAACGAATCGCGACGTATATGTACACCAGAAAGTACTCGATGTATGGGATCTGTGTCAACAATATATCCCATATTTTTTACTAGCAATATATAAACAAAACAACATTGACTGTAAATGCAAGAATGTGCCTAAAAGTAGTATGTTTAGATATATACTTCATAATGAAAGAGCTACATCTATTGTAAATGCACGGAATGTTCCTGAAAGCAGTTTGCCTAGATACTTCATGAAAGGAATGTTTGTTAAACTGCTCTAAATGGTAGAATTTAGCTGTTAAGAAGATCCAAGACATGGTCTAGATTTATCTCATGTAAATCGCTCCTCTTTCCTTTTGCGCTCCTCATCATATCAAGCATACAAAATTAGCAAAACACACCAAACTAATTAACTTAATCAACAAAAGTGATTTTGGGCATGCGGGTTTATATTAATGGAGTCCAAGTAGAGCCATGAAATGAAATTTAATCTGGTGTGTTCCATATGTCTTGGTCACCTGCAGGAGGGTCTTCAGCAAGTGACGCAAACATATTATTTCAGAAGGTATGGTCAACATACTATTTTATTATTGAGCTTTGAAAAAGCCTGAAGATTACGAAGATGCCAATTATGTTACTAAGTGATATTTGATTTTACATTTTTACTCATGTGATATTTGATTTCGAGAATGATTTTTCTACACCCCAGCTCGGTGCACCCACGCAAGAAAACATAGCAAAACATTTCAAAAAATTCCAAAACTTTGTGGGAATGATCATTAACAAATGTTATGGACGCTTGCAAAGTTTGATGGTCAAATAACATTCGAGGAGCTCTGTACAAAAAAAACAAAATCACTGAAAATTACTCAAAATGTAAGTGCACTGTTTGAGCAGATTTTGTAATTTTGTCCTTTTAGTACAGAGCTAGTCGAATGTTACTTGACCACCAAACTTTGCAAGCACCCATAACATTTGTTGATGATCATTCCCACGAAGTTTTAGAATTTTTTGAAATGTTTTACTATGTTTTCTTGGGTGAGTGCAGCCACTACTTTTCCTTTTTACATTTTTACTCATGCATGTAACATAAAATAACATGGCCACAAGTCAAGTGTGTCTATCTTTTTTTAGAAAAGGAGGATGGACCCCCGGCCTCTGCATTTGGACGATGCATGCAGCCATATTGTTAATTATTCACAAAGATCATACAAGGTGATACATCAATAAGCCTGAAGTCACCGTCATGGCAATGATGTTGCTACTCCTATCCCCTTGATGAAGGTGTGCCGAATGTCCGGGCCTAATACCAAACAGACATCGCACCAAAGTCTAACATCTAAAGCCGGGTGTCCCATCCAACCACTACCTGGATTGGGTCCCACACCGGTCTGGCACACTCCCAGTGAGCACCGCACGCTGCAAGGGCCGTCACCTCCATCTTCCCTCGGTCCATCCTTAGAGCAGAACTGATGCACCGACCTTGCCAGGCCTCTCTGCCATCAACGCCATCATAACGCTAGACAACTTCCTCCTCCTGCGCGAGTCTATCTCCAATACATGCCCATCGCCGAACCTCCGCGGCGCTATGCCGCCGGGATCCGCCATCGGCCTTGCGGTAGATGTAACACCGCTCCTCCTCTTGTCCCCTCCAGCCAGCAAGTGCTCCAAAACGATGCCCCCAGGAGGGACAACGGCATTGAAGGTGCCATCATCGTCCGATCCGGTAGACCCAGATCTAGTGTTTCCCCCGGAACATCACGAGTGGGGCGCCATGACCTACAACAACGATTCCTCAAGAAGGGAATGACGTCATATACGCCGACATCGTTCGCCATGACCGTAGTCGGCACGATTTTCACTGGAAATCACAGCCCCCCGATCTCGTAGCTGACTGAAACCGAACGGAGCTTCGCTGTGAAGACCAAAGCCGTTGTCGGCACGCAGGCAGGGAGCCTCCAGCCGGCCCTCACCGGTCCTCCATGCGCCACCGGTTGCCACGCTGGGGCGGATCTGGACGGGATGCCAGATCCGCGGCTTCCGTCGCCCATCTCCAGGCATAGACTCCACTGAGGGGAAGAGCACCATGTCGGCCATGGATCTGGCCGCCACCGCATAGGCAAGGGACGCCACCCTACCTGCTGCTCGCGGATCCAACACCGGAGTCGCCCCTGTCGCCTCCGGATGATCCCGCAGCCCCAGCCGTGTCCGGCCCTCCACGCACAGGACGAGACACAGCAGCACTGCTGCCGGACCTGCCCGCGCGGCACCGCGCCCCGGATGAATGCGCCGCCGCCGCCCGAGGACGCCCGTCAGCACCAAGCCCTCGCGCGAGGAGGAGATGGGGCCCCGCTGCCGCCAGCACCTAGCGGGCTTTGCCTGGCGGCGCGGACCGGCGGCGGCGAGGGGAGAAGAGGGGCGGGGAGACCTAAGGCGCCGGTGGCTAGGGTTGGCCCCTCGGTCGCTCGCGAGGGAAGCGACGCGAGAGGGTTACGCCTCCAAACAGAAGTGTGTCTATCTAACGAAAGGAAACTTGTTGATTAAGATTAAGTTGTTAGTGACTTAAGAAGCACAATATAGATGTTTGGCAACCATTTACACAACATAACGTCCTTGCTACAATACAAATACTAAGATTGAGCAAATACCTGGTGAATAGAAACCTGTCAAAGGATGGTAATCATTGATATAAATTGTTTTGTGAAGTCTCTTGGATTGCATTGATTTAAGTTGAACCATGTATAAATTGGTGTCCATGTATATAAAAATAGCATATGTATCCTTCGAATATCCCAGTATGGTTTCGAACCCTCTCCACCTTGCCTGAATAGGGAGCCCAAGAATATTGTTTATTTCAATGGTCTTCCACATCACCCATGTGGCAACACCAGGAATATTCATATTCCCCCGCCACATTTGTAAGCGCGGGTAAGATAAAATGGAAAAACCAACAGCACCATCTTCAGCCTTGGCTTGGATGATCTGACCACAGTGGGGACGATCTGTAACCGGTGGCCCATTAATAACAGCTAGAGTCTGCTCTTCCAAATCAAACTTAAGCATGTCATTCCCGTAACTCATCGTAGTAACCAACCAGTAGACTGCATTGCCAACAAGTGACCCGGGTCTATGAGCAGTGAAAATCAAATATGGAGTGTCTGTTGAGATGAGTTTGCCCCATGAACCAGTCTCTGAGGAGTAAACACATGCGAGAGGTCGATGATCTTCTTGTTGGTTCATGATCACCAAGATCACCTTGAAAGGACTGGAGTGACAACCGCCGTGCACGTGGCCTTGGTCGCTGGCAGCACAAAGCACTGCCCCATTGATTTTTTTTTCCGAAAAGGCTGCCCCATTGATGTGGTAGAGGAATGCTTTGAAACTGAAAGCGGGCGGAATGGCCATGCGACACTACTCGCATGTGACGGGGGTGCACACGATGAGTTCCTTGCACACATGGTCATTGGTGAGGACACGACCGTGGCGGCAGCATAGCACTTCGTTCCTGTGGGGAGGACTGCTGGGTGTGCTGTATTCGTGGCGGCAACTATAGCGTTGGAGGTTGAAGCGCTCGTGAGGGATGTGGTCCGGGCGTCGAGGATAGAGGTGAAGACCATGCTATCACGGTACTCAAAGACGCCGAGGAGGGGCGGCTTCCGGTGGTGCGTGTAGAAGTCACAGAGGAACATGGGGTCGGTGGTGAGACGCTGCCACCGCTTGCAGACCGCAGATGCGCGCGGGAGGGAGGACGGCTGTGGCAGGAGGCGGAGGAGGATCTTCCAGAGGAGATCGTCACCGTCCGGCAGGGAGTTGCAGGTCATGTCGGCGCCCTTGATTTTGCTCATGGTGGCGGGACGTACGAGGGACCGGGGGTCGAAGACTCTGAGGGCAAAGGCAAGGTTGGATTTGTTTGGTGCGATGGATCCTAGAAAGTAGTAGTTCCTATCGGAGACCATTGTATAGCTGTGCCGTAGGATGATTGATCCGACTGGCCGAGCAAACAAACGTGGTGGACGTGGATCTATAATACCTAAATAGTTGATCCCCATTATCTTATTTCTCTTAACATGCAACCTATCCACCTCTTCAAAGTGCCACGTCAGCATCTCTGTTCCAATTGGCAGACCGACCTCTCGTGTTTCGACCTCATCTTTTCCGTGCGACACCAGCGCCCTGGATGGACTCGATGCATTGCACTTTTCATATTTCTTACAACTGGGCTGCCCAAGCCAGTACTTGGTACGTGGGCTGTAGGCCTGTAGCCCATGATTGTTAGACGCCGATGTAGCCCCATCACAAAAAGTCGCTGGCCATTAAACTAATAAAAAAAGTCGCCGGCCATCGTCTTCCCCGTTGCGACTCCAATGGGCGCCGGTATCTCTTCCGTCCACCGCGACCGACTCTCTCCCTATATCCCAGACAAAAATGCAACCTTGAAGGCACATCGAAACAGCAGCGCGCATTTATCGCCCGCTCATCTCCTTGCCTTCCATTACCTTGCAAATACGGTAGAAACTACTGGATTTAACTGAGCGGCCGCCGCCTTCCACAGGCACGTTCCTCAGTCCCTTCTCCTACAATTGGTACCATCCCTTCCGCTTCTCCTTCCCAACAATGTCAACACCTCTTTTCAATCCTCTCCTTTCCATGGTCCCTGTATATCTAGATCATCAGCGAGGTTGCGCCTAATCGCCAGATGCTTAGTGCTTTTATCCAACTTGGCATCGTACTGTGCATCTGCCATCCGCCCGATTCTGCGGTTCATCTCCTGGTGGTCATGCAATCATGCGCCCATGCATGTCTTCGCATCAATCACTCAAGCTCATGTCTCTTTCGTCGCTTGGAAGTACAACTCTATCCTCCTCACATGTATCATCTTCCTCTATCTAACTACTCCCTAATCTATACCGCCTCCCAATATTTGTTGGATGTCCACGGCCTCCTGACGCTTTTGTTGGGTGAAGTTTTAGTATGTACTTCCATTAGAAGGTTAAATATCTTATTTTTTGTTTATACAGCAGGTACTACAACCTGCCATGTTGCAGTCGTCAACCAACTTTAATCTTCTACCTTCCCATGTTTCGTTCTCCATGAATTTCTAATCCATGTCACTGTGGTATTATCTTATCAAAGTCCAAGCAGTTTGCAGCTCCATTTGTTTCTGCAGAATTTTCTTATCTACATCAACAAGATATCTTATCTCCTCTACCACTTATACAGGTTGCGCATCTGCCACTATCTGTCCAAGGAAATGAGCGACATAAATGTTGAATCTGGTGCCTGATATGCTTTGTTGGACTATCTGCCTCTCTTTTCTTATGATTATGAAGTGGTATGTTTTTGCATGACAAATTGAGATAATATGTATGCTGATTTTCGAGTTATATGTCTGCCTATGTTGATGCAGTTTTGGATCAAATCGTATATTTATCCTACATCTATATATTTATACCAATTGATATTTTTCTTTGCAACCAACAATTCTTTCTGATGCTTATCATTGCGTTTGCAGCTCGGATATTTTTTGTGTTCTGAAGTTTCAACTTCAGGTGCTATCACTAAATTTAACCGATGTCAATGATAGTCACCGTTGACGTCCAAATAGAAGGTTTCTGCTCTTTTCTTAAACTCAATTTCGCTCTTCTTCAGGTCTGAGGAACATCAGAACATCACACTAAATCCACCGTATTTATTTGCTATCAGCCCGTCAAGCATGGCTTTTAAAAATAGACCATCATATAGTTGTTGTTGTGACAGTAAATTTCATCTTGATCGCCATCAAGTTTCATCAGGTGATTTATATTTGCTATATTTAACTTAGATTTTACTATACAGAGATGAACCGATGAGTAAGACGAAAGAGAAACACAACATCATAATCGCATATATATGCGACATTTCCTTTTACTAATTGTACATACCTTCTTAAAAAATTTCCCTGTCAGTTATATCAAGGAAAAGGCCCATCTGCAAATGCTTGACATGACACTAGGATTACACGGCATATCCTGGATCATTTTCTTAGTCTCTTCATAAACATTCATATTATGTCATAGAGTTTTTTTTATCCGTCGGTATATGTGATAAATTTTCTAACTAATACCTTGGTGTTGTCGGTTATCATCACAAGTGTACTCCATTTGTCTACCAATTTATCTGCCTGAATGCTTAAAAGTGCAGCTGCGCTTTCTGGTAAAGTCGAGCGCACGCGTTGCAGTCATTCGATGGCTCGCGACCCACACAATCATCATCCAGATTTGGAAATTCTTTCCCACCCATCCATTTTATATATGGAAAGATTCCTTTCAACAATGCGTGGATTTTTCTTCACGTGGTCCGACCAAACACGTCAATGCAATGATGATGTCACATGCATTAATTGCAGTACGAAAAAATTCAAAAGCTATAACTTTCAAACCGCGTGTCGGAATGATGATCGGTTTTCACCGTTGGGTTCCTCATGACGAACGCTTCAAAACTAGATCCCATATGAATATGTTTTGAAGTTTTCTTTTCAAAAGCAACTTCGATGCTAAATGAGGCAACTTCAGTGCTAAATAGGAGCAACTTTGATGCTAGATGAATTGCATCGTGTGTATTAATGAATTCATCTAGTAGCCTACTAATAGTTGTGTGCAGTAGTCTAATAGATTGTTACCATGGTTGCTAAGTTGCATACATCGAAAACTAATTTGTAGATAGTTTACTTGCCAATGATACCGTGAAAGTTGTTTACCGTAGAGTGTCTAACATGTCTTCTAAATTGTCAGCCTCAGAAACCAAGTTGTCTATATTGCTACGAAGTTGCCTACGGATGATCCCCAATTGCATAAAATACTATTGAAGTTGTCCATCAAGGGACATAAGTGGCCTACAATGTCAAAAAGTTTTTGTGGGATCTAAGGTTTCTATCATGATCCAAATTTTGAACTATGTGGGGATGGATGGTATGAGAGCTTTTTTCTTACCTTTTCTGGGGTAGTCTACCAGCCTACGCTAATGAACGTGCATGTGTTAGCTAGCTAGGTCGCAGGTGTTGACTAGTTGCAAAAGTGAGGACAGATGAGAAGTTGCATAGGAGGTGATGAGAAATTTCATAGGGTGCGGGGGTTAGACAGTTGCCCGCAAACTACACAAGTTGTTCATAATTTTGGCACGAATTGCCAGCAAAAATCATTAAAATCTCCAGATATAATGATGAAAAGCACACATTAGTTGCTTGTTGAATGCACTGGAGTTGCACGAAAACACCTTAAAAGTTGCTAACTTTTTTTTGTGTGATACTCGAGTGCATAACGATCTTAAAGTTATTGTCCTCGTTTTGCCTCCAATAGCCCCATCAATGGTGAACTTATATTTTTCCATATGTGGTTACTTTTTTTCTAGATACTAACTCAAAGTACACAGGAGTAGTCTGGTGAGTGCACTGGAGTTGTATAAACACACCCCAAAACTTGCTAACATTTTTTGTGTGCCACTCGAGTGCATAACTATCTCAAAGTTTTCTACCACGACCAACAAGTATTCTACCATAACAACTTTCATCTCCAAGTTGATAGTGCTATAGGAAACTTACTTTTTTGAGGTAGCCTAACGTTATCCTAGGTTGCCTGCCATGACTAGTGAGTAGCCTAACATTATCCTAAATTGCATATAACATTTTTTCAGTGTGGTAAGCAACTTAGTTTCATATATAGGCAACTTGGCAACATTGACGGACAACTTTTTAATATATTATAGGCAACTGAAATAGTAATGGCAGTCAACTGAGCATCATTAATAGACAACTTCATAGTGTTTTTGGGCAACTTAAAAAATACAACGATAAGCAACTTCATAATATTGTAGGCAACTAATTTGCAAAGTTAGACAACTGAGCAACAATGGTAGGTAACTAATTACCAATAGAAGGTAACTGGACGTCGATGATAGGCCAATTTCATAGTATTGTAGGCAACGAGGCATCAATGATAGGCAACTGAACATCCACGATAGGCAACTGAGCAACCATGGTCGGCAAGTTGTGATAATGTTAGAAAATCCATTCATACACATAGTGCAATGAAATTGCTTATATGTAGCACTAAAGGTGCCTCATGTTTTGTGTGATTTTCTCATTTTTACACAAACCAACCTAATAGGCAGCCCTGCTAGGTAAAAAATGAAGTTGCCTTTCTATAGCACTAAAGTTGCCTTCATCGGACCCAAAGTTGCCTTAAAAAAAGTTCGACGAAACCTATCAATATGAGATCTAGTTTTGAAGAACTCGTCGCGAGAAACCCAAATGTGAAAACGAAACTGGATTTTGACGCTTAAATCAAAAGTTGCAGTATTTTAAACATTTTGGACCCCCAAATAAATGCACGCCAGGACAAGATTCTTTTTTTGGTCTATCATGTCAGGCACGTCAATTGCTCCTTCCATATTTAGAAAAGCGCTCGATCCTAACAACTGATGCTCGTGCGCCCTCTAGCCACGTCCATTTATCTGTTTCCAATATATGACCACATATATGACTTCTTAGGGTGTCTGCAAATGAGTCCCGCAGCAACGCGCGGGTTGCCATCTAGTTTATCCTAACTCTATGCGCGCGCAACCTGTATCCGCACCGCACATCCAGCCCGTTGTCAAATCAACATGGCCCACATCTGTGTCAGTCATGCATGGTATTCCATCATGCTAGGGATTTCGCCCGTTTGTATAGTCAGCCGTATTGTAGCTGATTTGACCTCACGTGGGACCAAGCTGTTCGTCCACGCGAGAGACACAAGGACCTGGGTGGCTAATGCACCATGTTTAGTCAATGATTAAATATGTGGTTTATTATTTACTAAAAATAGAAATTATTCTCAGAAAAAACTAATGAAATGAATATGGGTTGTTAGGTGGGACTAGGTGGGGCACGCGCGCACGGATCCATATAACGCAGCAACGGCGACGATTGGAGTTGCGCGCGCAACTGGTTAGGCATAGACATATGGCGACTGTTAGGCGCCGGCGCACCGGCCGAAAATTTCGGCCGGTCGGTCCCTAGCCGTAGGATTAGGCCACCTCGAACCGTTAATTTCCCCTAATCATCTTCTCCCCTACGCATCTTGCTCTGCGTTGACCAGCAACTCCCATCTATGGGGGACTCCGCGCTCGCCGCTGCAGGTGCCCATCCTTGGCTGCCCGTGCATGCCGTCCAACGGCGCAGCCGTGCTCGCCGGCCATCCACGGTAGCAAAAATCAAAGCTGGATATAGCAAAAAAAAAATTGTTGGTTCCAGCAAAAAGATGGATCCAGCAAAAAATCAAAGAGACGAGTTGGTAGCAAAAATCAAAGGCAGTGACAACAAAAAATAAGGACAGTGGTAGCAAAAAAATTGGAAGCGGTTTCAGCAAAAAGAGATGGATCCAGCAAAAAAGCAAAAATTAAAAAGACAGTAGTAGCAAAGAACATCTCTATGGTGGTAGCAAAAAATATATACGGTGGTAGCCAAATTTGAAGCTGGTTCCAGTAGAAAACACCCTCAATTACAGATCCTAAAAAAAATCACTGACTCCAGCAAAACAAAAACACACTTGTAGCAAAAATTGCCGCCGATTGTAGCTTCCACTGAGGCCGGTTCCAGCATCTCGTCCGCCCACTTGGTCTGGAGCTTGTACTACAGCGTGGTAGCAGCAGCGGGTGGTCGTCGTCGGCAGCATCAGCACCGGTGCGGTCCGGGGGGTTCGCGGAGGAGCAAGGACTTGATGAACCCTCGAGGGTAGAAAAAGAGGGAGTGGGTGCTGCGTGTGGCGCTGGGACTGACGTGCTGCCATGGCGGAGGAGCACTAGCTACTTGACGAGCTGCCATGGCTAGCCGGCACAGCTTGTCGCCGGTAGGGAAGAGCAAGCGCCTATAGATGGAGGGAGAGGGGGGGAGGGGGGAACGGAGTTCGTGGACCAGAGTAGATGTGTTCGTTCACGAGGAAGAAATGAGTGGATCTCATCGGCCCTGAAGAGATAAGGTAAAGGGGATTTGGGTCGTTCGATGCAAGGCCCACCTGCAGACGAGCGTGTGCGTGAGTGAGCGGTGCGAACGGGCGGAAAACTTAGCCGGTCGGCCGCGTATAAACGTTTCCCTAGATATATTGGGTGTGAAATGCTCCTATTGCACGATAGATAGAAAGAGTTGTTTGCCTATTCTTCTTTTTTTTCTGTCGCCGGAGAATCATATGCGTGCTCCCCGTCCCCCATGCACTACGAATGTGCTCCCTACTTTAATTCAAGACACATTCTTAAGAAGATGTAGTGTTATTTTTCTGCCAATCAAGATGCTAGTCGGCGCAGGGCCCCCGACCGGGGAAAACCAACACACCATCTTGGCGTCTTGTAATATAAAACAAACTAGTTGGAACCACCCGGGTTCATCAGCCTGATCTGATGTGATTTGTCATAAGTCCCACGTCCCAAGAAATCAGTAACCTCAGCGCCGCCTTCCCTCCTCGAGTCTCGATCGTGCGCCGCCTGCTCCTGGTTACTGAATCAATCATGTGGTTTGGGTCCAATAAAACGATCTTCACATTAATTAGTCCATTCATATTTAGATGGTTCTTCAAAAAAATGTACACGCGTAACACGCCCTTGCTATCTACTCACTCCGTTCCTAAATATTTGTCTTTCAAAAAATTTCAACAAGTGACTAGATACGAAGCAAAATGAGTGAATCTACACTCTAAAATATGTCTATATACATTCATATGTGGTAGTCCATTTGAATCTCTAAAAAGACAAATATTTAGAAACGGAGTGAGTATAAGAGTAGGCTGTTTGTCGAAACATATTACAAGTACAATTGAGAAAATTTGCATACTCAGGCTCTTCAGTTTTGACAAATGAAAAAATAGCGCGTTATTGCAATGTAGCACCACTCTTAAAATACACTATTAACATGTTGTGTCGCTATATCGCGTGCTATTAGCGAGACATTATACATTAATTTATTTAGCAAAACATTGCTCAGAATGCTATAGCGTGCTATTAGCGATGCTATTTTTTTTTCAATGGTTTTGCCACGAACGAGCTACAACATGGCCAACGGTTGCCCGGGAGACGCGATGCTTTCGTCGTACGATACAACTTCTTTTAATCCCATGATGTCGTTGTCGAGGAGGTTCTCCATGTTGTTGGTGACGAGATCGTATGAAAACACCTGGAAGCTTGGTTCTTGCGATGATGTGAGGTGTGGTTTTGCGAAGATGATCCGGCCTCCATTGTTGGTGATGACGAACTGGCTTGCGAACTTGGTGACCTTGGGTGGCAGTGTGCCTAGGTCTACTCGCCAATGCAGATCCCATGCACTCGTTTCGTGCCCACGGAACAGCCAGACATCGTGTACAGGCCCTGCTGAGTTGTTGTTTGGCACGAAATCGGAGCAGAAAAGGCACAAGCGTCCATCAAAGTCTGCCAAACAATGATTTTGATTGCTCTTCTCCAGGGCCAGCGGTGGTAACGGCACGGCCCCAAGCCTCTCGTCATCCAGGGAGAAGGAGAAGGCGAACGTCTCTGTACCTAGCGTGGTCTTACTCTTACGAACGGCCAACCAGTGCACATGGCCTTGCACAAACACACTCGTCTGGTCCTTGTACACGCGACCCAATGGCTTCTCCCTAGCACACCCCTCCGCCGGCCTCCATAGCCCCACAGCCACGGGGTTGATCACGTAGACCTCGCATCCGGTAGAGTCTTTTTCGCCGCCATAGCCTCTGTAGTAGATGCGCACGACCTTGTGCTTCCTGGTGCGTCTGTCGTAGCCGAGCCCTAAGCACGTGACGCTGAGGCTGCTCATGGCCTGGCTCTCGGGGAGGGCCGCCATTCGGCCAGTCGATGGGTTGAGCACGTAGTGCCTCGATGGCGCGGCGGCAGCTTCGAGGATGACGAGACCTCGGCACTGCTGCGCCACGAGGCGCGGGACGAGCTTGTCCGTGGCGCCACCCTCAACGTCGTGACTAGTGGGGAGCTGCACGAGCGTGCCGCCCGGATTGGCGGGCGACCACGTCTGCACCTTGGCTGGCACGTTGGGTGAGCGCGAGTCTTGCAGGAGCAGGATCCTTAGGCCGCCATGACGGTTGGCGAGGCGGAGGTGGAGGTCGGCGAAGTCGTCGGAGGCGAGGGCGGCTGCCCAGGCGCGTGAGAGGCATCGGCACCTGTGCACTGCCTTGGCCGGCAACCGCGCGAAGATGTCCTCGGTGACCTCGTCGGGGAGGACCGGGCAGCGCTTCGCCATGAGAACCGGTGCAGCGCCGGACGGCCTGCAAAGGGTGTATGTTTGGAAGCAAATCAATCACACGATCACGCACCCGACCAACGCCGGATGCGCGCCCGAGATCGATCGGAAAACGAGGGAGTCTACGCCAAATGAATCGGAGATGATGCGCTTTATATAGTATCCTTGCTGGAGATGAACAAATCCCGTATCTTCTTCTTGGCAAAGGACGCAAATCAGGCGACCGGTCTCGCCTTGATTAATTGGTCGCAGGCCTTGATAGGTCGATCGCCTTGATCCCGGCCGTATCTTCTTGGCAAAGGACGCAAATCGGGCGACCGGCCGTCTCGCCAGTTAGACGGGAAAGATGCCGTGTGATTGATTGCCCTCCATGTACAAGATGATACAGAGTACAAATAGAGCGACCGCCCATAACGACTCCCGTAACGGTGGGCACGCAGGCCTCGTACGAGGAGTGGGGATCGTGATCCTACAATCTAGGAGTCGTACAACAGAGGGCTGCCTCTCAACGTTACAATGCAATGTTACAACACAACGGTGCATAAAATGACACGTTAACACCCCTCGGAACTCCACCTGGATGGATGTTCAGACTGGGCCGGAACCCTCGAAGATGGACGTAGGTAACCCCTTGGTGAATACATCTGCGCACTGGGAATCAGATGGGACATGAAGGACCCGCACTTCCCCGAGAGCCACACGATCCCGAACAAAGTGGAGATCAATTTCAACGTGTTTCGTACGTTGATGCTGCACCAGATTAGACGAGAGATACGTCGCGGATATGTTGTCACAATAGATGAGGGTAGCCCTAGTAGGAGGGCGTCGCACCCCAGCGAGCAGCTTGCGAACCCACGTGGTCTCTACAACGCAATTTGCAACGGCCATGCATGTATTCCGCTTCAGCACTGGATCCGGAGACGGTGGGCTGCCGTTTAGATTTTTATTTTTATTTTAGTTGAAGCTACCGTTTAGATGACCAAGAGATCGGGTTTGGACACAAGAAAACGCAAAAGCCTGAAGTTGATTTGCGCGTGCCGGGGAAGCCCGCCCAATCTGCATCGGAGTAGGCTATGAGGTCATGGGAGGACGGCGTGTAGATCTGTAGGCTGAAGTGTGAAGTGCCCTTCAAGTAGCGGAGGATGCGCTTGAGAAGCTGGAAGTGCAAAGTGCAAGAGGCATGCATGAATAAGCAGGCCCGCTGAACGGCATATGAGATATGCGGTCTCGTTGAAGTGAGGTATTGGAGGGTGCCCGCAAGGCTGCAGTAGAGGGTGGGGTTGGGAAGGGGATCGCCATCATGAGCAGAGAGTTTAGAGCATGTGTCCACTGTTGTAGATATGGAATTACAGTTTAACATGGTTGCACGGTCCAGAATCTTGAGCACGTACTGCTGTTGGGAGAGAAACAAACCCGAAGTATTCCGTGTGACATTGACTCCGAGAAAGTGATGGATGTCACCAAGATTAGTCATGGCAAACTTGGTGTGGAGTGAATGAATGAAGGAATGCATGGTCGTGGAGGAGTTGGAGGTGAGGATGATGTCATCAACGTATAAGAGGAGATAGGCGACTGAGGAGCCATGATGAAAAATGAACAAGGAGGTGTCACATCGAGAAGACTGGAACCCCAAGGATAGGATGCAGGACTTGAAGCGCAAAAACCATGTGCGAGGAGCCTGTTCCAACCCATACAATACAAGGATATCTTGAGAAGACATATGTGGTCCGAGCAGGAGGGGCAAGAAATCCGTCCGGTTGGGAGCAATAAACTGTCTCACCAAGATCACCATGCAGGAACGCATTCTTGACATCCAGTTGGTGGATGGGCCAAGAATGGGCGGTGACAATACTGAGGATGATGCAGATGGTTGCCGGTTTGACAACCATACTAAAAGTCTCCATGTAATCAACGCCTGCTTGTTGTGTGAAACCGCGGAGAACCCAGCGAGCCTTGTACCGAGCGAGCGATCCGTCGGGATTGAGCATGTGGCGGAAGATCCACTTGCCGGCGACCACATTTGTGAGGAAGCAAACTCCACATATCGTTCTTAATCAAAGCATTATATTCATCACACATAGGAGCATGCCAATTTGGATCTTTGAGAGCAATTTTATACGTGGAAGGAATAGGAGAGACATCGGGTGCAGCGTGCAAAGTGAATAGGCGACGAGGTTGAGCGAAACCACGTTTAGCGCGGGTTTGCATGCGCTGAGAATTGGGAGGAGGGGGCACCAGGACAACGGGGCGACGTGGAGGGCTGGGAGAGGCTGGCACGAGCTGCAAAGGGGATGTGATGGGGTTCGGCACGGAATTCCGTGAAGGGGAATCAGGGGCTACAGGCGAGGGATTCGCCCGAGATCAAAGGGAGGTGGGAGAGCCGGCGCTACTGGGGTTGGTGGGGATCCAAGGGGCCGCTGATTGGGGGATGCGAGACGGGTGGGAGGTGGGTTGCCTGATCCGGTCGGCTTGGGGGCAGGGCGGGGGGGGGGGGGGGGCGTGTGGGGTTAGGTGGTAGGTGGCGAGCGATGCGAGGCGGGTCGGGCTGAGGTAGGTAGGAGTGCCCTGCGCGTGGGAACATGGGAGGGATCCGGTGTGGATGGGATTTTTGTGTGCGTCGGTGAGGGAGGGGCGTAGGGAAAAATACTTTCGTCGAAAATAACGTGCCTAGAGACAATTACGCAACGAGTTTGGAGATCGAAGCAGCGGTAGCCTTTGTGTTAAAGTGGATATCCTAGAAAAACGCAATGTGTGGAGCATGGGGCTAATTGTGGGGGCTAGTATCATAGAAATTAGGAAAACAAGGCGGCCAAGAACGCGGAGGTGATTATAACTAGGATGGGCGCCGGTGACTAGGAAGTACAATCTGTAGGGGTGGGTCTTAATGGATGGACGGCGGTTCAAGAGATGGGTGGCGGTGTGTAGAGCCTCAACCCAAAACGGGGGAGGAAGGGAGGCATGAAGAAGAAGGGTACGAATGACATCATTTGTGGTGCGGAGCATGCACTCGGCCTTACCATTTTGAGGAGAGGTATGAGGACAAGAGAGACGGTAGACTATGCCATTGTTGGACGAAAAAGGTGTGGAGAGAGGTGTTGATGAACTCGCCGCCATTGTCACATTGCATGCATTTAATAAGAGTGTGGAACTGAGTGAGAATGTAGGAGAAGAAACGTTGTAGGGTAGGGGATGTCTCGAATTTGTGGCGTAATGGAAGCGTCCATGAATAATGGGAAAAATCATCAAGAATTACAAGATAATATTGGTAACCCGAGAAGCTTACAACGGGAGAGGTCCAAAGATCGCAATGGATTATTTGAAAGGGAGCGGTGGTACAATTATTGGAAGAGATAAAAGGTAAGCGTGGCTGCCGCCCTAATTGACATGTCGTACAAGGAGAGCAAGAAACATTATTACAATCGGGAAGAAACACTTTAGAAATAGAATCTAAGGAAGCCTTCCCGGGGTGGCCAAGACGCTGGTGCCACAAGTAGCCAGTGGTGGTTAGGAGGGTGTTGCCGCCGTGAGGTCAGGTGCCGTAGAACGGGTAGAGAGGACCGGGGCTACTGGATGTCATGAGGAGATTCCCGGTTGGACGAGCCTTGACAGAAAAACCAGTGGGATTAATTTCAACATTCACATCATTATCACCAGATAGTATACGAACAGAGATAAGATTCTTTACGATGTTGGGACAAACTAAAACATCATTAAGAGCGAGGATGGAGGGAGGAAGAGTGGTGGAGCCGAAGCCAGTGCTGCGAAGGCGATGACCATTGCCAACTACTATATGTGATGAATAATGCGGGCGCGGGCGTTGGACCGCTCGATGGGCCAGTCCCCTGGGCCGGCCTCGCCCTCCGCGGCCGCTGTGCCGCGTGCCTCCATGGGCCTAGGCCTAGTCCGGCGCCCCTGGACCGCTCGATGGGCCAGTCCCCTGGGCCGGCCTCGCCCCCCACTAGGGTTTCCACGTCGATCCGCCCCCAATCCCGCTCCTCCCGCAGCTTCCCTCAACGCTCCCTCCGCCAACCCCCGTTGCTCTCTGAGCGCCGCCGCTACCGGCCCCCCGTTTCCTCCCTCCCCAGCCAGCCATGACCAGGGACTGGGGCGACAACGCTGGCCGCCCCAAACGCCGCGCCGAGGACCACCGCGATCCCCCACGACCCTCCCCCAACGGCCAGCGGTGGGAGGATGATCTCCGGCAGCAACTGGCCACCCGCCCGGCCCGGCGGTCCCCCGGCCGCGACTCCCGTCGCTCCTCCCCCCGCCCTGCCCGCCGCTCTCCTGCGCGCGAGGATCGCCACTCACGCTCCCCGGCCCGCCGCTCGCCCCCTCGGGAGGACTCACGGGACTACGGCCGGTCGCCGGCTGGGGAGGCCCATCACTCGTCCTGGCGGAGGTCCTCCTCCCCGCCGCGCCGGCGGGACCGTTCCCCCTCGCCTCCTCGTCTACAGCCCCTCGCCAACGCCTCCAACGCCCCGGCTCCCCGCTGCTACCAGCCGCCGCACAACCAGGCCGCGCTTCCTCCCTCCAATGGAGGAAATGGGAACCGGGGACGCCAAGGGGCCAAGAAGAAGAAGAAGAAGGGCCCCCCTCGGCCCCCGGCCGCGGCCTCCACCGCCGCCGCGGCGGCTCCGCCTCCGGCCTCCAACTCCGTCACGGACGGTCTGCCGTGCTTCAATTGCGGCTTGACCGGACACTTCTAGGTGGCCTGCCCCAACCCTCCGATGTGCTACCTCTGCAAGGATTCCAGCCACCCTGCGATTCTCTGCCCGGATCGCTCGGTGACGGAGGAGATCATGATGTATGGGCACGGCATCGAGGATATGGGCTTCTTCCACATCGAGGTCCCAAAGATTCCCCCTCCCTCCCCCTCGCTCCTGGCTCTCGTGACTGTCATTGGCGAGGCCGTCGCCACCCCGGAGCTGATCGGGCCGAGCTCAACCACTTGTGCAGGTGCAAGTGGGACTGGCAGGTGACCCCCACCGCTGCCAACGCCTTTTCAGTGATCTTCCCTGACGCTCTGAGCATGGGAGTCTGTACCCGCATGACAACATCACCTTGGCCTTCAACGGGATTGTGGTGAACATCTCAGAGCCGCGGTGGGATCCCAAGGCCGTGGCTGTTCTGGACACTGCTTGGCTCCTCATCGCCGGCCTGCGGGATGTGGCCCGGTCTGAGCGAGTCATTCGCAGTATGTCCAAGATACTGGGCAAGGTGGTGGTGGTTAATGAGCTCTCCCTCCGCAAGGAGGAGGAGGTCCGGGTCAAGGTGAAGTGCCTGGACTCCTCCAAGCTTCTCGCCACGATTTGGGTCTTCTTCAACGACGACGACTACGACCTCAATATCTGGCCGGAGCTCCGGACCACATCGGCCGCCCCTGATTCACTGATGATAGCTACATGGGGGGCGGCCCCGCCGACGCCGATGACTCCCGCCACCGACGGTCCCGCCACTCCCGCCTCGAAGACCCTGAGGATGACGAGGACTTGTCGGAGCACTCCCGCTCCCCATCCCGCGAGCCCGCCAACCCTCCTTCGGGCCGAGGCGGTTCTGGGGCGGGGCACACCCGCGTGTCCGCCACTGACCTCGCGGTGGCTCTCCGCCTGGCAACCACGCCGGTCGCGCCCTCTCCCCCTTCGTCGGAGTCGGCCAGTAACATCTCCAGTGTGGGCCTGCTCGTCGTGCCGCCTTCGTCGCCGCGATCTCCCTCCGCCGACTCTGCCGTCCGCCTCTCGCCGTCGGGCCCGGACCCCCCGTCCCCCCTGGTTTGACCTCCCTGGTCCCCACGGGTGGCGGCGAGTCCCCCCCCATCAACGCGCCGTCTCCGCCCCTCCCACCCGCGGGTGACGCGGCTGGCGACATCCTGGAGCTCGTCGCCCCGCTCCCCTCGCCGGTGGCCTCCGTCGCGCGCCTCTCACCGCCTGCCTCCCCGACCGCGGCGGTGGCCGTGGTCGTGACCACTCCGGCCTCCGCTCACCCTCCGCCGACGGTGGCGTACACCAGGCGGCCCTGCTCCACCTCGACGCCGGTGACGGTGTCCCGCCGGAGCGCCCGCCTCGATGCGACCCGCCCGGCGGACTCCCCAGCTCCGTCCATCGCCGAGCGTGCGGAGATTCGGGCGGCGGTCCGGAACCTCGAGTTAGGTGTGGATCCTGTCATTCCCAGTTCTTCCAGTTGTTCCTTTTCCGCGCTTGAGGCCGTTCCTCTTGGCCACCTCGCCATGGTGGCCACTGACTCGACCATCGTCTTCAGGGGGGAGGTTGCCCCCCCTTAGAACAGATCGCGGCCATTAGGGCCCGTGAGATCCTTGATGGCAAACTGGCTGAGACTCGGGCGCGCCTGCTTCGGCCTCCCGAGGATTCGATCGCGACCCCCGCGGGTCGGATTCCTCCGGTGGTCGATGGGGTGATCCGTGGGCGCACCCGCTCTCGCACTGCTGCTCTCCGCGCGCAAAGCGCCTCCCGTGTCCTGGGGTCAAGCAGCCCCCCGATGGGGGATTAGATGCGGGCCCTCGGCTTCGGCCATGATGGCCGCCGCCGCCAACTCATCGAATACATGCGAGACGAACATATTGACATCATTTCCATCCAGGAAACCATGCGCACTGAGTTCTCCCTCCACGAGCTTGAATGCCTTGGCTCCCTTCTAGTGGGACCACGGGCCACTCTGGCGGCATCCTTTTAGGGATAAAGGATGCCAACTTTGAGGTGGGTGGCATGGACCGGGGTGAATTCTTCGTTAGTATGGAGATCTTCGGGCGTGCTCTCAACTTCAAATGGGAGGTCGTGATTGTTTATGGACCGGTGGACCACCGCCGCTCCCCGGCCTTCTTGGAGGAGCTGCATCTGAAGATCTTCAACTCCCTCCTCCCAGTCGTAGTGGGTGGAGACTTCAATCTCATCGATCCCCGGATGAGAAGAATAATGACCGGATTAACCTCCCCCGGATGCAGTTATTCAATGACTGGATCGCGGACCTGGGTCTCCGTGAGTTAGATCGGACGGGTGCCAGGTTCACTTGGACAAACCGTCAGGCTGACCCTACGCAATCTGTCTTGGATCGCGTCCTAGTCTCCCCAGAGTGGGAATTACGTTTCCCCCTGGCCGCGCTCCGTGCGATCACCCGGATTGGGTCTGACCATGTCCCTCTCCTCTCTACCGCTGACGAGCGCCCCCACCCCGCCGCGCTTCTGATTCGAGCTCTTCTGGCTCAATCAGGCCGGCTTCCGGGAGGCGGTCGTCGCTCGCTGGACCTCCGCCCGCTCTTCCCCTCATCGCGCCATGTCCGCAGTCGACTCGTGGCACTTCTGTGCCAAGCTCACCTGCCAATTCATGAAGGGTTGGGGTGCCAACCTTGGCCGGGACCTGAGAGAGCGCAAAAGGCCCTCCTGCTGGCTATCCAAGCCCTGGATGCCCGTGCCGACACGTCTGGAATCTCCCCGGATGAGTGGATGTTGCGTTATGACCTTGAAGATCAGCTCTCAACCATCTACACGGATGAAGAGGCCTACTGGCGTTTGCGCGGTACCCAACGGTGGGTACTTCGGGGTGATGCCAACACCGCTTATTTCCAGGCGGTGGCTAACGGCCGCCGGCGGCGAAACTCCATTCACTGCCTTTGGGATGGAGATACGCCTCTCGTTTGCCCCTCGGCCATCCGTGCCCATGTAGACGGCTTCTATAAAGCCCTATTTACCCCCACCCCTCGGGGTGGGGTTAGTCTCGCCCCCGACATTTGGTCGGGTGCTCAATTGGTCTCTCTGTTGAGGCCAATGCCGCTTTAGTGGCCCCCTTCGCCGAGGACGAGGTTCTCGCGGCTACTAAAGGGATGAACCCCTCCTCGGCCCCGGGCCCAGATGGTCGGCCCGTAACGTTCTTCAAAATGTTCTGGCCGACCAGCAAGCTGGAGGTCATGTCCTTGTTTGAGGAATTCTACTCGGGGGCCATAGACCTTGGACGTCTCAACTATGGTATCGTGACCCTCATACCCAAGGTCCCGGGTGCCTCCGACATCCGCCAGTTCCGTCCAATCACAGTGATTAATGTGATTTTCCGGATCCTGGCCAAAGGGTACGCCAATAGGGTGACCCTGTTCGCTGACGCGATTACCCATCCGAACCAATCCGCCTTCATACAAGGCTGATCTATTCTGGATGGGGTGCTCGTACTCCACGAAGTCCTCCACGAGGTTCGGTTGAAGCACCATCGGGCAGTCTTCCTGAAGCTAGACTTCCACAAAGCATACGACACGGTCCACTGGCCTTTCTTGCGGGAAGTGCTGCTCCGCAAAGGCTTTGACGGCCGGTGGGTGACTCGTGTCATGCAGCTCGTCTCCTGTGGCCGGACTGCTGTGAACATCAATGGGGACATTGGGCCCTACTTCCCCACTCTTTGTGGGGGTCTGTCAAGGTGACCCGTTCTCGCCATTCCTATTCAACATGGTAGTGGATGCCCTCGCAGCCATCCTGGATAAGGCCAAGGATGCGGGCCATATTCGCGGCTTAGTCCCCCACCTAGTCGGAGGGAGAGGGGTCTCCCTCCTTCAATATGCAGATGATACCATTATAATGGTGGAAGGCTCCGTCCAGGACATTGCTAACCTGAAGTTCCTCCTCCTGTGCTTCCAACAGATGTCGGGCTTAACCATCAACTTCGATAAGAGCGAAGTGATGGTTCTCGGGTTCCCCCCGGAGGAAGCACAGGCTATTGCTGACCGACTCAATTGTCGGTTGGGTTCTTTCCCCACGACTTACCTGGGGATCCCCATTAGCGATTCGCGCCTCACTGTGGCGGATCTTCGCCCCACAGTGACCCGTATGCAACACCGCGTTGAGCCCTGGAAAGGGCGTTGGCTGTCTAAGGCTGCTCGTGTGATTCTTGTCAACTCTTCACTTGCTAGCCTCCTATGGTTCGTCATGAGCTTCTATAGCCTCCATGAGACCCTTCATTAGGAGATCGCCAAATTCCAATCCAAATTCTTCTGGGCTGGGGAGGGAGATAAGCAGAAGTACCATATGTTAAGCTGGCCCGATATCTGCAAACCCAAGGACCAGGGCGGTCTTGGGATCTTGTCCTCGCGACGCATGAACATTGCCCTCCTGACCCGTTGGCTCTGGCGCATCGCCAATGGCGAGGGAGGTCTTTGGCTCACCATCATCCAGAACAAGTACCTCCGAGGACAGCCTCTTGCATTCTGTCAGCGCTCGGGCGGCTCCCAGTTTTGGCAGGCCGTCGTCCAGCTGCTTCCCGTGCTTCGCATTGGCACATCCATCTCGGTTGGCACTGGGTCCTCGACCCTGTTCTGGTTTGATCGTTGGATTGGCGACTCTCCCCTGGCTGCTCGATTCCCGGAGCTCTTCGCCATTGCTGTTGACCCTCGTGTCTCAGTTGAGACGGCCCTTATTGACTAAGGGCGCCTCGCTTTCCCCCGCCCCTCTGGCCCACCTGAAGTTGCCGCTTGGGATGCCCTCCTTCAGGTCATGGCCCTCCTACCTATCGACGGCGTCGACACCCCGGATGCCACTTCTTGGCGTTTGGAGCCTTCCGGCTGCTTCTCCACCAAATCCCTCTACGCGGCCATCGCCCCCTCGCCGGCCTTCGAGCCCTTTAGTTTGATTTGGGACATCCGCCTACCCCTGAAGATCAGGATCTTCCTGTGGCAATGGATTCGCGGCCGCCTCCCGTCTGGCGTGGAGGTCCTTAAGCGTAATGGACCTGGGGATGGGATGTGCCCCTTGTGCGGCACGGTAGAAGATGCTAACCACATCTTCTTCTCGTGCTCCACGGCTCAGTTCCTTTGGTCCTGTTTCCGCGAGACGGTTGGGGGTCAGTGGTGTAACACTAACTTCCCTGACCTGCTTGCGGAAACTCACGCCTCCCCCCTCGCTACCGCCATATTAGATGGCTTTGCGTTGGGGTCCTCGCCTGGACACTTTGGACCGTTCGCAATAAGCTTGTCATACAGAAGGTCCCTCTTCGACGTGCTACTGACGCCATCTTTAAAATGTGTGGATACTTGCAGCTCTGGCGGCCGCTTAGCCGCCCCCAGGATCGGGACATCATCAATAGCCTCCTCGCCGACCTTCGATCGATGGCCTCCCGCCTGGCGCCTCCGCCCCCCCCCCCCCCCCGCCACCTCCAGAGCCCGGCTAGATGCTCTCCGCACCCCGCGTGTGCGCGTTTTCTGTTTCTTCAGGGCTTGTTGAGCTGTGCCCTCAGCATTAACCCTTTGACTTATTGCGTGTACTAGACCTTTGTGTGTGTGTGTATGAACCTTGTTGGATGTTTGGCTTGGGCAGTTGCTTTATCTATAAAGCGGGGCGAAAGCCTTTTTCGGTAATAATGCGGATGAAAAGAACGAAAGGAGGAGAGGTTAGCAGGGTGTCCCGTGACATGGGTGGCAGCACCGGAGTCGAGGATCCAATTAGCGCCGTTTGGTGGAAGGCCCGGCTGGTTGTAGGCGTGGTTGAAGAGGGCCGCATGATACCATGATGGAGCCCCGAACGGGGAGGACGAAGGTGCAGACGACGGCAGGTACGAGGTAGATGGGCCAGACAGCATCAGAGGGTATGCCTGGAAGTGCACACCAGGACGGGGGGCCAGAACACCCGCAGCGTTGGGCGGGATCCAGCCTGGGCGGGAGGCGGGCAAGGCCATCCCGTACGGCGCAAAATAGCTGGTCCAAGGCGCCGGGGCCTATTGGTGAGCGCGGCGACTAGCAGAGTCAGAGCGCCCGTGGCCGCGGCCACCACCACTGCGGCCACGTCCACGGCCGCGCTCAGCACCCGAGTTGCCGTGATTGCCGCTGTTGGTGCGGCCGGAAGTGGGCGCCCAATCACCACGGTCACCATGGTCGCCACGGTCAGAGTTGGAGTTGGAGCCACTAGTGATGGTGAGGGCGGCTGCGCCGGCCTCCACAGCTCGCAGTTTGATGTTGTACTCGGTGAGGTCCATACGGGAGCGCGTAACACCAAAGGGAGGGAGGGACACCGTATCCCCCAGAATGGTGCGTATGGTGTCGAAGCGCGCGTCGAGCCCGGGAGGAACTGCATGGTGAGGTCATGGTTGGTGACCGGGTTCCTGGTGTCGGCGAGGCCGTCGGCAAGGGACTTTAGGAGAAGGCGGCTGGAAATTATAGTGGGTTACGATGAGGATGATGATGTACTATTTATAGACGTGGACGCCAATGTCTACATGGTTTACCTCAAGTCAATGAAATCCAAGAGACTTTATCAAGCCCGGCCTATTTCTGCCTGCCATCCTTTCTCGAGTTTCTATGCACCAGGTGACAGGAGTAATCCAATCCATTTGTATGTATTTGATACATGGTTTCTCAAACTCTTCATTGTGCTTTTTAAGTAACTGACAGCTTTAGCTTAGTTAGCATTGTACCTCTGTTTGATAGTCAAACTTAATTTACGGCCATACTGTGTTCTATGTTATCATGCAATGTGGTGGTGTTTTCATTCTTGGGAGATCCAAGTCAATTGTTAAATGAGTAAATATGTATAATTAGATGTCAATTACTAACTTAGTTGGCAAGTTTGAAAACCCAAAGCTACTTATATTCTTTATCTAGGAATTATATTTGTTTTAATCTTGCTTTTTATCTTAACTAAAGTTAACAACATTTGATGGATTCATGCCATCTGAAATGATTGTTTTGTCACTTGTTGAAGACCCTCCTGCAAATGAATACCACATCTGCAGCCCACAAATAAATTGCACTTCTTGGCTCTAATCAGGCCTCATTTATTTGAATCTACCTGCTGAAAATCACTTCTTGTTGCCAGAGTTTATGAGTTTGGCATGTTTTAATCTTGTATGCTCGACATGATAAGGGGCAAGTTTTACATGTGATAAATTTTAGACCATGTCTTGGATCTTCTTATCGGTTAAATACTGCATTATGAAGTAGCCAAGTATACTGCTTCCAGGAATATTCCTTGCATTTACAATAGATGTAGCTTTTCTTGTTTATTGCTAGTATCAAAAGTGATCTATGGATTATCTATAATATGTGATTTGCAAAAGTGAGTTATTTTTCTCAAGTTGTATTTGTCAGCACGTTCGTCTAACTCACACTTTTTTGCCTTCACTTAGTGATTTGTCTTTCTTTGGAATTGTTGTTAGTTGCCTGACTTCTTATGCTTCTAGGCACAACCGCTCCTCGTGGATCTGATGAAGGTGAAATGTTGCACGATACATAAGATGGCAGTGTAGTTTGATGTGCTAACATGCTGAAATAGTGCAAAAGGTAAGAAAATCTTCTGAATATAGCTTGGGAGATTTGGAATTTCCTTTTTTCTATGGAAAATATCTGGTTGTGAACATGAGTAGCACACATTCACATACTGTTGTGTCTTTGCCTATAGGGATACACACATGTGAACGACAAAGAGAAAAAATTAAAATGATGGTGATGAGGAAACATGAACTGATTCATTATTTGATCGTAAATGATATCCTGATGTTGGATGTGGTGTTATTGTCCTTATTTGTATATGGCTAAAGTCACCCTTAGTTTAGCTGTTTTTATAATCTATAAGCTGTTTAATTATAGTGTTAGAAGGCTACAAATCCCCACCCCAACAAATTAACTTGTCAAAAGGGTTCACGGAGGTCTCGAATGCGGCTCGTTGACCCGTTCGACCCGCGCCTCTCTCGCAAGTGGCCGGGCGAACCCTAGTCGACACCCTCCTGCGCCCCCTTTCCACGGCCCCTCCTCGTCGCCACCAGGAGGTGCCAGTCTCGGCGGGGATCTCATCCTCGCGTGGCGGAGCATAGGGCGGGATGGGTAAGCCAACGAGGATGTCATGCTTGGCGCGGAGCATGCCAGCGATGGCCGGCGTACGGTGGTGCGGCGGCTTTGTGGAGGAGAGGAGGGGTAGGTGTGTCACGGGGCCAAGGGTCGTGCAGTCTGGCTCAGCTTGGGGCGCCCCCATGGAGGCCCGTGAAGGAAATATGCCCTAGAGGCAATAATAAAGTTGTTATTTATATTTCCTTATATCATGATAAATGTTTATTATTCATGCTAGAATTGTATTAACTGGAAACTTAGTACATGTGTGAATACATAGACGAAACAGAGTGTCCCTAGTACGCCTCTATTTGACTAGCTCGTTAATCAAAGATGGTTAAGTTTCCTAACCATAGACATGTGTTGTCATTTGATGAACGAGATCACATCATTAGAGAATGATGTGATGGACAAGACCCATCCGTTAGCTTAGCATAATGATCGTTAAGTTTTATTGCTATTTCTTTCTTCATGACTTATACATATTCCTCTGACAATGACATTATGCAACTCCCGAATACTGGAGGAACACCTTGTGTGCTATCAAACGTCAAAACATAACTGGATGATTATAAAGATGCTCTATAGGTGTCTCCAAAGGTGTTTGTTGGGTTGGCATAGATCAAGATTAGGATTTGTCACTCCGAGTATCGGAGAGGTATCTCTGGGCCCTCTCGGTAATGCACATCACTATAAGCCTTGCAAGCAATGTGACTAATGAGTTAGTTACGGGATGATGCACTAAGGAACGAGTAAAGAGACTTTCCGGTAACGACATTGAACTAGGTATGATGATACCGACGATCGAATCTCGGGCAAGTAATATACCGATGACAAAGGGAATTACGTATGTTGTCATAAGGTTCGACTGATAAAGATCTTCGTAGAATATGTAGCAGCCAATATGGGCATCCAGGTTCCGCTATTGGTTATTGACCGGAGAAGTGTCTCGGCCATGCCTACATAGTTCACTGGTTAAGATATTCTCCTCCATCTTGTAGGCAAAAATACTTGTCAGAGGTCTCATACCTCTTGACTCGGGCATGAGTCTGAAATACCAATTTCAACTCTTGGAACATCTCATATGCTCCATGGCGTTTCAAAACATTTTTGAAGTCCCGGTTCTAAGTTGTAAAGCATGATGCACTAAACTATCAAGTAGTCATCATACCGAGCTTGTCAAACGTTCATAACGTCTGCATTTCCTCCTACAATAGTTCTGTCACCTAGCGGTGCATCAAGGACATAATTCTTCTGTGCAGCAATGAGGATAATCCTCAGATCATGGACCTAGTCCAGATCATTGCTACTATCAACTTTCAACTTAGTTTTCTCTAGGAACATATCATAAATAAAACAGGGAAGCTATACGCGAGCAATAATTTAAGTTCAATTAATCATATTACTTAAGAACTCCCACTTAGATAGACATCCCTCTAGTCATCTAAATGATCACGTGATCCAAATCAACTAAACCATGTCCGATCATCACGTGAGATGGAGTAGTTTTCAATGGTGAACATCACTATGTTGATCATATCTACTATATGATTCACGTTCGACCTTTCGGTCTCCAGTGTTCCGAGGCCATATCTGCATATGCTAGGCTCGTCAAGTTTAACCCGAGTATTCTGCGTGTGGAACACTGGCTTGCACTCGTTGTATGTGAACGTAGAGCTTGTCACACCCGATCATCATGTGGTGTCTCAGCACGAAACTGTCGCAACGGTGCATACTCAGGGAGAACACTTATACCTTGAAATTTTAGTAAGGGATCATCTCATAATGCTACCGTCGTACTAAGCAAAATAAGATGCATAAAAGATAAACATCACATGCAATCAAAATATGTGACATGATATGGCCATCATGATCTTGTGCCTTTGATCTCCATCTCCAAAGTACTGTCATGATCTCCATCGTCACCGGCATGACACCATGATCTCCATCATCTTGATCTTTATCAACGTGTCATCACATGGTCGTCTCGCCAACTATTTCTTTTGCAACTATTGCTATCGCATAGCGATAAAGTAAAGAAATTATATGGCGCTTGCATCTTATGTAATAAAGAGACAACAATAAGGCTCCCACTAATTGCCGATAACTTTAACAAAACATGATCATCTCATACAACAATTTATATCTCATCACGTCTTGACCATATCACATCACAACATGCCCTGCAAAAACAAGTTAGACGTCCTCTACTTTATTGTTGCAAGTTTTACGTGGCTGCCACGGGCTTCTAGCAAGAACCGTTCTTACCTACGCATCAAAACCACAACGATTTTTCGTCAAGTGTGCTATTTTAACCTTCAACAAGGACCGGGCGTAGTCAAACTCGATTCAACTAAAGTTGGAGAAACGGGCACCCGCCGGCCACCTGTTTGCAAAGCACGTCGGTAGAACCAGTCTCATGAACGTGGTCATGTAATCTCGGTCCAGGCCGCTTCATCCAACAATACCGCCGAATCAAAGTAAGATGTTGCTGGTAAGCAGTATGACTATTATCTCCCACAACTCTTTGTGTTCTCTCGTGCATATAACATCTACGCATAGACCTGGCTCGGATGCCACTGTTGCGAAACGTAGTAATTCAAAAAAAAATCTATGATCACGCAAGATCTATCTAGGAGATGCATAGCAACGAGACGGGGAGAGTGTGTCAACGTACCCTCGTAGACCGAAAGCGGAAGCGTTTAGTAACACGGTTGATGTAGTCGAACATCTTCATGATCCAACCGATCCAAGTACCGAATGTACGGCACCTCCGTGTTCAGCACACGTTTAGCACAATGACGTCCCTCGAGCTCTTGATCCAGTTGAGGACGAGGGAGAGTTCCGTCAGCACGACGGCGTGGCGACGGTGATGATGAAGTTACCGGCGCAGGGCTTCACCTAAGCACTACGACGATATGACCGAGGTGTTAACTATGGAGGGGGTGCCGCACACGGCTAGGAACAATTGATGTGCGTTTTATGGGTGCCCTCCCCACGTATATATAGGAGGGATAGGGAGGGAGGCAGCCTAGGGCGCGCCCAAGTAGGAGGAATCCTACTTGGTCCCCTAGTCCAATTCGGCCCCCTACCATATTTGGACAAGGGGGGAAGGAAGGAGGGGGGAGGGGAAGGAAGTAGGAGTCCTACTTCATACTTTCATTTTCCTCCTCTCCTTTCCCTTTCTCCCCACGTGGCTGGCCCTATCGGGGGTGCACCAGCCTCTTGTGGGCTGGTGTGTTGTGATGTCGCTTGAAGCTACGTCGGTTTTTCCCCAAAGAGGAAGGGATTATGCAGCATAGCGGCGGTAGGTATTTCCCTCAGAAATGAAACCAAGGTTATCGAACCAGTAGGAGAACCAAGCAACACAACGTAAACAGCCCCTGCACACAAATAACAACACCTCGAAACCCGACGTGTTAAAGGGGTTGTCAATCCCTTTCGGGTAACGGTGCCAGAAACGGCGTGTGACAGGAGATAAAATTGTAATAGATTGAATAGATAGATCGAAAATAAAATAAAGTTCAGCAAAGTATTTTTGGGTTTTTGGTTTAATAGATCTGAAAATAAAAGCAAATAAAAGTAGATCAGAAAGGCAAATAATATGAGAAAGAGACCCGGGGGCCGTAGGTTTCACTAGTGGCTTCTCTCGAGAAAAATAGCAAACAGTGGGTGAACAAATTATTGTTGGGAAATTGATAGAACCTCAAATAATTATGACGATATCCAAGCAATGATCATTACATAGGCATCATGTCCAAGATTAGTAGACCGACTCCTGCCTGCATCTACTACTACTACTACTCCACACATCGACCGCTATCCAGCATGCATTTAGTGTATTAAGTTCATGGAAAAACGGAGTAATGCAATAAGAACGATGACATGATGTAGACAAGATCCGTTTATCTATATGGCGGTAGAAATAGATCTCGTCTTTTTATCCTTAGTAGCAACGATACATACGTGTCAGTTCCCTTTCTGTCACTGGGACCAAGCACCGTAAGATCGAACCCAATACCGGGCACCTCTTCCGATTGCAAGATAAATACATCAAGTTAGCCAAACAAAACCCAAATATCGGAGAAGAAATATGACGCTATAAGAGATCATGCATAAAAGAGATCAAAGAAACTCAAATAATTTCATGGATATAAAAAGATAGATCTAATCATAAACTCAAAGTTCATCAGATCCCAACAAACACACCGCAAAAGAGTTACCACTACTACAAAAACAGCTATAGCCAATATGGACACTAATGGCACACTGTACATGTGGTGCGCCATTACTAAATACTAATGGCGCACCATGTGTCGGTGCGCCATTACTAAATTTTTTCTTCTTTTAATTTTTTCAAAACTACTAATGGCGCACCGTGGGATGGTGCGCCATTACTAGTTCAACTAGTAATGGCGCACCACTCCCACGGTGCGCCATTAGTAATTATGTTTCAATTTTTTTTCAATTTTTTTTATTTTTTAAACCACTAATGGCGCACCATCCCACGGTGCGCCATTAGTAATTTGGCCCAAACATTCCCCCGAATGCACCCCCCTGTGGACCGCCTTTTTCAGTTTAAAAAAAAAAGAAAATGATAGAAATGTCAAAAAAAAAAGAAAATAAGATTCCCATGTGATATGTGGTCTAGTTGTTAGCAAAATTTACAAACAAGAATTTTCGACTTTTTTGCAAAATCTCTCGAGAATTTGTAAAAATGGGCATAACTTTTGCATACGAACTCGGATGAAAAAGTTTTTTATATGAAAAATCATCTACTCGAAAAGTTACATCCGAATTTAACCGGGGGAACCCCGTTAAACATTTTCAAAATCCTCAAAAACCTAACAGAAAAAAGATACGGGGCTTTTAAGATCTGGAGAGGCAAAAAAATTCAAAAAAATTCAAACTTACTAATGGCGCACCTGCCCATGGTGCGCCATTAGTATCTTCCCGCCTTCAAAATTCAAAATAAATAAAAAAAATAAAAAAACTTAGTAATGGCACACCTACCCACGGTGCGCCATTACTATGCCGTATATATGGCTGGGCGTGTCCTCTCCTCCTTACCTCTTCATTCTTCTCCTCCACTCCACCTCTCCTCCACTCCATCTCCTCCTCTCCTCCACTCCATCTTCCCTTCTCTCCTCCACCATACTACCCTCCTCCTCTCCGGCGACCTCCTCCTCTCCGGCGACCTCCTCCTCCTCTCCGGCGACCTCCTCCTCCCTCCTCTCCTCCCCTCCCCTCCCCTCACGGTTTCTCCTCCATCCTCTCCGGTGAGCTCCTCCTCCCTCCTCTCCGGTGAGCTCCTCCTCCCTCCTCTCCGGTGAGCTCCTCCTCCCTCCTCTCCTCCCATCCCCTCATGGTTTCTCCTTCCTCCTCTCTGATGCTCCGGTGAACTCCTCTCCGGCGACCTCCTCCTCCTCTCCGGCGATGTAGGCGAGCGCCTCTCCGGTGACCTCCTCCTACTCCTCTCCGGCGAAATCCTCTCCGGCAAAAGAACGTACAAGATCCAAAAACAGGAACAAAATTTGAAATAATATCGTGCAAAAAACGAGCAAAAAATGGGCAAAAAAATCGCGATCCAGATCCAAATTCAAAATTCAAAAATAGCAATGGCGCACGGTGGGGGTTAGACGGTGCGCCACTACTATTTTCCCGCCTTCAAAATTAAAAAATACTAATGGCGCACCGTGGCCTATACTAATGGCGCACCGTGGCCTATACTAATGGCGTACCAGTGATGCGCCATTAGTATACCAGATACTAATGGCGCACCACTGGTGCGCCATTAGTAAAAAATACTAGTGGCGCGATGCTAGTGGCGCACCAGTAGTGCGCCATTAGTAGGCAAAACTGGTGCGCCACTAGTAGGCCTTTTCCTAGTAGTGTACATCATATGGATCTCCAAGAGACCATTGTATTGAGAATCAAGAGAGAGAGATGAAGCCATCTAGCTACTAACTACGGACCCGAAGGTCTACAAAGAACTACTCACGCATCATTGGAGAGGCACCAATGGAGGTGGTGAACCCCATCCGAGATGGTGTCTAGATTGGATCTGGTGGTTCTGGACTCTGCCGCGGCTGGATGAATATTTCGTCGACTCCCCTAGGGTTCTGGGATTTTGGGGGTATTTATAGAGCAAAGAGGCGGTCCGAGGGGTACCCGAGGTGGGCATAACCCACCAGGGCGTGCCAGGGCCTCATGGCGCGCCCTGGTGGGTTGTCCCCTCCTCGGGACTCCCCCAGGTGCAACCAGGGCCCATCTGCTTCCTTATGGCCCATAAAAAATCATCGTAAAGTTTCGTGGCATTTGGACTCCGTTTGATATTGATTTTCTGCGATGTAAAAAACAGCAACTGGCACTTGGCACTATGTCAATGGGTTAGTACCAAAAATGATATAAAATGACTATAAAATGATTATAAAACATTCAAGATTGATAATAAAACAGCATGGAACAATAAAAAATTATAGATACATTGGAGACGTATCAGCATCCCCAAGCTTAACTCCTACTCGTCCTCGAGTAGGTAAGTGATAAAAACAGAATTTTTGATGTGGAGTGCTGTTCATCAAGTCATATCATATTCTTTTCTTTATAGCATGGACATTTGGACTTTTATGTGATTCAAAGCAATAGTCTAGTTTTGACATAATAATCTAGATACTCAAGCATATCAACAAGCAACCATCTCTTTCAAAATATCAACGCTAAAATAAGGTATCCCTAGCCCATCATGCTCAGACATTGATCCATTCATGAAACACACTCGAATATTAACTACACCCAATACTTAAGCATGATCATATTGCCTCCTAGTTGGTGCTTTTTATAAGAGAAGATGGAGACTCAAAATAAAAATTGCATAAAGTAAAAGATAGGCCCTCCGCGGAGGAAAGTAGGGAATTGTAGAGGTGCCAGAGCTCAAAGCGAAAAATTCGAGATAAAAACATTTTTGGAGGTGTATCCATCCCACCCACAAAAACGACTTAGAGTTCCCAACACTTTCCATGCTGAATATGCCATAGGCGGTTCCCAAACGGAAAATAAAGTTTATTCCTTTTTCCACCATTTCCTTCACTTTCCATGGCTAACCGTATCCACGGGTGCCCTCCATACCAACAGTTTCCAAGGAATTTATTATTTGACAACATAAAGTAAATTTATTTATTTTTGGCATTTCGGGACTGGGCATCCCTAAGACCTTTGCCTTACTCCACTAGTAGAAAAAGGCCCATTTGTCCCAGTTCTAGAGGGCCTTTAGTCCCGGTTCTGGAACCGGGACTAAAGGGTCGTTACTAAAGCCCCCCCTTTAGTCCCGGTTCTCATACGAACCGGGACTAAAGGCCCTCCACGTGGCCGCTGCCTGGAGGTCCACCTTTAGTCCCGGTTGGTAACACCAACCGGTACTAAAGGAAATTTTATGATTTTTTTGAATTTTTTTCCTGATTTTCAGATTTTCGAATTATTTTAACCTCTAACATCTAATCACCCCTCATCACTGCTCAATTTAACCTCTAATCTCTAATCACCCCTCATCATTCCAAATCATCTAACTTCCCGGACGGTCACCCATCCTCTCACTACCCCAGCCTGAGCACGCTTAACTTCCGGATTCTATTCTCCCTCGTTTCCAAGTCTGCACTTGTTGTTTTCCTGACAATAGTAAGATGTCAATCCTATTAACCCTCAGAATTTAGCGTGAGCATGAAGTCACACATTTCACTGCTTGAGTTTGAAACTATTGTTCTAAAAAACAATAATTATTTAGTAACACTAATATTTCTCGAATAAGTAGTTTGACCACAGTTTGACCAGATTTGACCAAAATTCAAAAAACTGAAATAATTATTTAGTAACATTAATATTTCTTGAATAAGTAGTTTGACCATTGTTTGACCACAGTTTGACCAAAATTGAAAAAAACTGAAATAATTATTTAGTTACACTAATATTCTTGAATAATTATTTAGTAACACTAATACTTCTTGAATAAGTAGTTTGACCATAGTTTGACCAAATTTAATGAAAATTCAAATAAAACTGAAATTTGAGCATAAATTTTTTTCCTTTTAGAATTTGAGGATTCAAAAAATTTGCAAACCGGCTATAGGCGGTCAAAATCGGATGCGGATTTTCGTCCTGAACATTTTGATATATTATACGTTTTTTTCTGACATGGTACGCAAAAGTTATAGCCGTTTTACATTTTCCCTACACTTTTTGCAAAACTTGTCGAAACTTAAGTTTTTAAATTTTCCTAACTAGTAGATGGATTTTAATTTTTGAAGTTTTTATCATTTTCTTTTGCTTTTTACAAAACTGAAAAGGCGATCCACAGGGGGGAGTTTGAAAATGGGCTGTTTAGTCCCGGTTTGAGACACGAATCGGGACTAAAGGGCATTGCACCCTTTAGTACCGGTTCGTGTCTCAAACCGGGACTAAAGGGCATCACACCCTTTAGTGCCGGTTCGTGTCTCAAACCGGGACTAAAGGGCTCATTAAACCGGGACTAATGCCTTTAGCCGCACGAACCGGGACCAATGCTCACATTAGTCCCGGTTCGTGACTGAACCGGGACTAATGGGCTTATCTGGCCTGAACGAAAGCCCTGTTTTCTACTAGTGCTCTCGTGCAATGACAAGTGAATAAACACTCATCTTGAGAATAACACATCCAGCATGGAAAATACTAGCCACCCCTCACCGCTCCGTGAGCGAAACAAACACACAAAAGAGAAATTTATTTTGAAAATTAGAGATGGCACATGCAAATTTGCTTAAAACGGAAAAATAATACCGCATATAGGTAGATATAGTGGACTCATGTGGCAAAACTGGTTTAAAGGATTTTGGTGCACAAGTAGAGGTCATACTTAGTGCAAAATGAAGGCTAGCAAAAGATTGGGAAGCGACCAACCAAGAAACGAATAATCTCATAAGCAAGCATTAAGCATAATTAACACCGAATAATGCACCACAAGTAGGATATAATTTTCATTGCATGATTATTGACTTTTGTGCATGCATAGGGAATCACAAACCTTAACACCAATATTCTTACTAAAGCATAATTACTCATCAAGATGACTCACATATCACATCAACATATCTAAAAACTATTACTAAGAATCAAGTTTATTTTGTCCAATGATCTTCATGACATTTTCTTACTTTATCCTTCTTGGATATCAATCTCTTTGGCACTAATTTTCATGTGTTGCTTTTCATAAGCTCAACCAAATATAAGTGAAGATCATGAGCATAACAAATTTTCTTTACCTCAAAATAATTTTAGTGAAGCAAGAGAGAATTTCTTCAAAATTTCACTAACTCTCAAATAAATGTAAGTGAAGCAAGAGAGCATTTCTTCAAAAATAACAAAGCACACCGTGCTCAAAAAGATATAAGTGAAACGCTAGAGCAAGTCCTAGCTCATAAAAGATTTAAGTGAAGCATAAAGAGCAATTCTAACAAGTCATGACATAAATTTGGCTCTCTCAAATAGGTGTGTCCAGCAAGGATTGATGACTTAAAACACAAAATAAAACAAGCAAGGACACATATCATACAAGACGCTCCAAGCAAAACACATATCATGTGACGAATAAAAATATAGTCTCGAGTAAAATACCGATAGTTGTTGGAAGAAAGCGGGGATGCCACTTGGGGGCATCCCCAAGTTAGTTGGTTGCTCATTCTTGGATAATAGCTTGGGATGTCGGGGCATCCCCAAGCTTAGGGTCTTGCATCCTTCCTTCATCCATCGTAAGATAACCCAAAACTTGAAAACTTCAATCACACAAAACTCAACAAAGCCTTCGTGAGATCCGTTAGTATAAGAATAATAAACCACTACTATAAGTGTTGTATCAAACCAATTCATATTTTGTTTTTGTATTATATCTACTGTATTCCAACTTTTCTATGGCAAAACTCATCAAAGAAAACCATAGAGCCATCACAATAAGCACACAACACAAAGAAAGCAGAATCTATCAAAACAGAACAGTCTGTAACAATCTGACTATTTCGAATACTTCTGTAACTCAAAAAACTATGTAAAATTAGGAAGACCTTAGAAATTTGTATATTGATCTACTGCAATTGGAATGGGTATTTTATCGCTCTCTGGTAAAAAATGATAATTATTTTCGTGAGCGCAAACTTTCTGTTTTTTTCAGCAAGATCAAACAACTATTGCCCAAGAAGATCCTAAAGGATTTACTTGGCACAAACACTAATTAAAACATAAAAAACACAATCATAACAGTAGCATAATTGTGTTATCACTCAAGAACAGAAAGCAAAAAGCAAAAAGCAAAAATAAATATTATTCATTGGGTTGCCTCCCAACAAGCGCTATAGTTTTACGCCCTTAGCTAGGCATAAAGCAAGGATCTAAGTCGTGTCATCCTTGTTCTCCTTAATTTTCTTGGAGTATTTTTATCAGGAGGTTTTGTAAACACAACATAAAACATATTATCCATAGAAACTTTATCTTTCCTTAGTTGGTTTTCATCATAGCTCCCTTGATTTCCCGCAACAATCCAAGAGTAGTGTTGATTAACATTATTGAAAACTTGTTGGATTATAGCTAGAACAGGGACTTCCTTTTTAAGATTCTCATCAAATATCTTATTATCCCCAAGCAAATGCCTTAGTGCATAGTCACTATTATAAAGAATTTCATCTATAACGGGCTTTTCACGATTCATACCATAAAAATCAAAGATTTCCCTAGCTTCCCGTATTATGTAATCAAACTCATTCATAAGAATGAGAGTGGCCAACTTTTTGGCTCTAGGATTCTTTATTTTGGGAAGCTCAAAAAACAATCTTTGCAAAGTAGGATCGGTACGAATAAATTTACTTTCGAGTTTCAGAACTAGTGCTGAAATAGCATCTGCATAAGATCTAGTAGTTTTATGTATAGGAGCATCATCAAGACTTAGATTCCCCACACAATTGAAAAATTCTTGGATACGTTCTTTTCCCATAACGTTCCCTTGCCCCAAGATAAAAGTTTTAGCATCCAGATTGCCCGTACGTCCAATTTTAGGAGTTCGGCAATCGTTTGTTGGTGCCATACCGAAATCACTCATGATTGCTGCTACCTCTTGAGCATGCGTTGGTTTTCCCTTGAAGAGGAAAGGGTGATGCAGCAATGTAGCGTAAGTATTTCCCTTAGTTTTGAGAACCAAGGTATCAATCCAGTAGGAGACAATGCACAAGTCACCTAGTACCTACACAAACAATCAAGAACCTTGCAACCAACGCGATAAAGGGGTTGTCCATCCCTTCACGGTCACTCGCAAAAGTGAGATCTAATAAAGATAGTAAAGTAAATATTTTTGGTATTTTTGTTGTATAGATTGGAAAGTAAAGATTGCAAAATAGTAAATGAGATGCGATGTAAATAAAAGAGATGCAATATAATAAGAAAGAGACCCCGGGGCCATAGGTTTAACTAGTGGCTTCTCTTAACATAGCATGTATTACGGTGGGTGAACAAATTACTGCCGAGCAATTGATAGAAAAGCGCATAGTTATGAAGATATCTAAGGCAATGATCATGAATATAGGCATCACGTCCATATCAAGTAGACCGAAACGATTCTGCATCTACTACTATTACTCCACAAATCGACCGCTATCCAGCATGCATCTAGAGTATTAAGTTCATAAGAACAGAGTAACGCATTAAGCAAGATGACATGATGTAGAGGGATAAACTCAAGCAATATGATATAAACCCCATCTTTTTATCCTTGATGGCAACAATACAATACGTGCCTCGTTGCCCCTACTGTCACTGGGAAAGGACACCGCAAGATTGAACCCAAAGCTAAGCACTTCTCCCATTGCAAGAAAGATCAATCTAGTAGGCCAAACTAAACCGATAATTCGAAGAGACTTGCAAAGATATAAAATCATGCATATAAGAATTCAGAGAAGAACCAAATAATATTCATAGATAATCTTGTTCATAAATCCACAATTCATCGGATCTCGGCAAACACACTGCAAAAGAGTATTACATCGAATAGATCTCCAAGAACATCGAGGTGAACCTTGTATTGAGAATCAAAGAGAGAGAAGAAGCCATCCAACTAATAACTATGGACCCGAAGGTCTGTGGTAAACTACTCACGCTTCATCGGAGAGGCTATGGTGTTGATGTAGAAGCCCTCCGTGATCGATTCCCCCTCCGGCAGATCGCCGGAAAAGGCCCCAAGATGGGATATCACGGGTACAGACGGTTGCGGCAGTGGAAAAGTGGTTTTGTGGCTCTCTGCGATCAATCTAGGGTATAAGAGTATATATAGGCGAAAGAAGTACGTCGGTGGAGCTACGAGGGGCCCACGAGGGCGGGGGGTGCGCCTACCCCCTGGGCGCGCCCTCCTGCCTCGTGGCCGCCTCGTAGAGTTCCACCCTTCCACTCCAAGTCTTCTGGATTGCTTTCGGTCCAAGAAATATCATCGCGAAGGTTTCATTCCGTTTGGACTCCGTTTGGTATTCCTTTTCTGCGAAACTCTGAAATAGGCAAAAAAACAGAAACTGGCACTGGGCCTCAGGGTAATAGGTTAGTACCAAAAATAATATAAAAGAGCATATTAATACCCATTAAACATCCAAAACAGATAATATATTAGCATGGAACAATCAAAAATTATAGATACGTTGGAGATGTATCGATTGCAAGCAGAGAATAGATCTGACAAGAAAACGGAGAATAGAAAAGAGCAGCGAATAACACGGTAAATTTTTGTGAAGTGGGGGAGAGGAAAACGAGAGGCAAATGGAAAATAATGTAAATTGCGAGGAGATGAGATTTGTGATTAGGAACCTGGTTATGTTGAAGATCCTCTCTGGCAACGACGCCAGAAATTGGCGAGTTGTCTGGAGGCTTGACTTGATTCTCCCCAGCAATGGCGCCAGAAATTCCTTTTGATGTCGCTTGAAGCTACGTCGGTTTTTTCCCCAAAGAGGAAGGGATGATGCAGCACAATGGCGGTCAGTATTTCCCTTAGAAATGAAACCAAGGTTATCGAACCAGTAGGAGAACCAAGCAACACAACGTAAACAACCCTTGCACACAAATAACAACACCTCGCAACCCGATGTGTTAAAGGGGTTGTCAATCCCTTCCGGGTAACGGCGCCAGAAACGGCGTGTGACTGGAGATAAAATTGTAATAGATTGAATAGATAGATCGCAAAAAAAAATAAAGTGCAGCAAAGTATTTTTGGGTCTTTGGTTTAATAGATCTGAAAATAAAAGGAAATAAAAGTAGATCGCAAATGCAAATAATATGAGAAAGAGACCCGGGGGCCGTAGGTTTCACTAGTGGCTTCTCTCAAGAAAAATAGCAAACGGTGGGTGAACAAATTACTGTTGGGCAATTGATAGAACGTCAAATAATTATGACGATACCCAGGCAATGATCATCACATAAGCATCACGTCCAAGATTAGTAGACCGACTCCTGCCTGCATCTACTACTATTACTCCACACATCGATCGCTATCCAGCATGCATCTAGTGTATTAAGTTCATGGAAAAACGGAGTAATACAATAAGAACGATGACATGATGTAGACAAGATCCGTTTATCTATATGGCGGTAGATAAAGATCTCGTCTTTTTATCGTTAGTAGCAACGATACATACGTGTCGGTTCCCTTTCTGTCACTGGGATCAAGCACCGTAAGATTGAACCCACTACCGGTCACCTCTTCCCATTGCAAGATAAATAGATCAAGTTGGCCAAACAAAACCCAAATACCGGAGAAGAAATATGAGGCTATAAGATATCATGCATAAAAGAGATCAAAGAAACTCAAATACTTTCATGGATATAAAAAGATAGACTTGATCATAAACTCAAAGTTCATCAGATCCCAACAAACACACCGCAAAAGAGTTACATCATATGGATCTCCAAGAGACCAATGTATTGAGAATCAAGAGAGAGAGAGATGAAGCCATCTAGCTACTAACTACGGACCCGAAGGTCTACAAAGAACTACTCATGCATCATCGGAGAGGCACCAATGGAGGTATTGAACCCCATCCGAGATGGTGTCTAGATTGGATCTGGTGGTTCTGGACTCTGCCGTGGCTGGATGAATATTTCGTCGACTCCCCTAGGGTTCTGGGATTTTGGGGGTATTTATAGAGCCAAGAAGCGGTCCAGGGGGTACCCGAGGTGGGCACAACCCACCTGGGCGCGCCAGGGCCTCCTGGCGCGCCCTGGTGGGTTGTCCCCTCCTCCGGACTCCCCCAGGTGCAACCAGGGCCCATCTGCTTCCTTCTGGCCCATAAAAATCATCGTAAAGTTTCGTCGCATTTGGACTCCGTTTGATATTGATTTTCTGCGATGTAAAAAACAAGGAAAAACAACAACTGGCACTTGGCGCTATGTCAATAGGTTAGTACCAAAAAATGATATAAAATGACTATAAAATGATTATAAAACATCCAAGATTGATAATAAACAGCATGTAACAATCAAAAATTATAGATACATTGGAGACGTATCATGTTCCCTTACTTGGCCCATTAAGCCCATATCTTTGCCGGGGGTTGCCCGGAACCCCTTCCGGTGACCCTGTATCACCCGGAACACTTCCGGTGTCCAAATACCATCATCCTATATACGAATATTTTCCTCTCGACCATTTCGAGACTCCTCATCATGTCCTTGATCTCATCCGGGACTCCGAACAAACTTCGGTCATCAAATCACATAACTCATAATACAAATCATCATCGAACGTTAAGCGTGCGGACCCTACGGGTTCGAGAACTATGTAGACATGACCGAGACACATCTCCGGTCAATAACCAACAGCGGAACCTAGATACTCATATTAGCTCCTACATATTCTGCGAAGATCTTTATCGGTCAAACCGCATAACAACACACGTTGTTCCCTTTGTCATCAGTATGTTACTTGCCCGAGATTCGATCGTCGAAATCATCATACCTAGTACAATCTCGTTACCAGCAAGTCTCTTTACTTGTTACGTAATGCATCATCCCGTGACTAACTTATTAGTCACATTGCTTGCAAGGCTTATAGTGATGTGCATTACCGAGAGGGCCTAGAGATACCTCTCTGATACACGGAGTGACAAGTCCTAATCTCGATCTATACCAACCCAACAAACACCTTCGGAGACATCTGTAGAGCATCTTTATAATCACCCAGTTACGTTGTGACGTTTGATAGCACACAAGGTGTTCCTCCGCTATTCGGGAGTTGCATAATCTCATAGTCAGAGGAACATGTATAAGTCATCATGAAAGCAATAGCAATAAAACTAAACGATCATTATGCTAAGCTAACGGATGGGTCTTGTCCATCACATCAATCTCAATGATGTGATCCCGTTCATCAAATGACAACACATGTCTATGGTCAGGAAACATAACCATCTTTGATTAACGAGCTAGTCAAGTAGAGGCATACTAGGGACACTCTGTTTTGTCTAAGTATTCACACATGTACTAAGTTTCCGGTTAATACAATTCTAGCATGAATAATAAACATTTATCATGATATAAGTAAATATAAATAACAACTTCATTATTGCCTCTAGGGCATATTTCCTTCAACCGAATGTTGTTCGGAATCCCGGATGTGATCACGGACATGACGAGGAGCTCCGGAATGGTCCGGAGGTAAAGATTGATATATGGGATAATAGTGTTTGGTCTCCGAAAGGGTTCCGGAGTTCACCGGAAGGGGTTTCGGATGTTTCCCGAAATGTTTCGGTACGAGAACACTTTATTTGGGCCAAAGGGGAAAACCCACAAGGTTTTTGGAAAGCGCAAAAGGAAGTTTTGTGGAGTCCAGGGGCTAGACGCCAAGGTCCATGCCGTCTGGGTCCAGACGCCGGGAACCCTGGCGTCTGGCCCTGGAGTCCGAGAAGGACTCTTGCCTTTCGGGTGAAACCAACTTTGTTGAGGCTTTTACTCGAAGTTTTGACCCCAAGGCTCAACATATAAATAGAGGGGCAGGGCTAGCACCAAAGACACATCAAGAATCACCAAGCCGTGTGCCGGCAACCCTGTCCCCTCTAGTTTATCCTCCGTCATAGTTTCCATTGTGCTTGGCGAAGCCCTACGGAGATTGTTCTTCACCAACACCGTCACCACGCCGTCTTGCTGCCGGAACTCATCTACTACTTCGCCCGTCTTGCTAGATCAAGAAGACGAGGATGTCATCGAGCTGAACGTGTGCTGAATGCGGAGGTGCCGTACGTTCGGTACTTGATCGGGACAGATCGTGAAGGTGTACAACTACATCAACCGTGTTGATAAATGCTTCCGCTTTGCGATCTTCAAGGGTATGAAGATGCTCCCCCCCTCTCGTTGCTATGCATCTCCTAGATAGATCTTGCGTGAGCGTAGGAAAATTTTGAAATTGCATGCTGTGTTCCCCAACAGCTCGGTGGGGTGTCAGATCTGGCGTCAGTCCGCCCATGCTAGCTGCGAGCGGCATGGGCCGCTGGTTGCGGCTTTGGTTGGTTGTGTCTATAGCGGTGGTGGCCCGACCGTGTCTGGTCACGGCAGCAGTGGTGCTGGTGGCGTGAGGCTGTCGGGAGGCTGGAGGTGCGGGTCTCGGGTGGTATGGTAGCGCGAACACCTGTGCTCCGACAGGCGGCGCAGGGCAGCGATGACGGTCTTCCTTCTCCTGGGACCAAGACAATGAGCCCGGGGTTGAGCAGTTAGCAGCCATGGTGCCAAGCTTGCTGTACGCGCGATGATGATGGCCTTGCCCTACGGCTCATGCTCAGGTGGGCCAGATTTGGACCCGAGGCAGGTCGGTGCGGTAGCTCCGGGTAGGTGCGATTGGGCTCCGTTTGTTGTGGTGGTTGGTGGTGGTGGTCGGGACATTGCTCTTCTGTCAGGTAGATCGGCGTTGTCTGCCACGAGCATGGCGTCGTGGGAGATTGCTCGGTGGCGGCCATCAGTAGTCACGGGATTGCGTCTCCCCTGGTCCACTGGGACTGGCTGGGCATGCAAGCGTGGGTGCCTCATATCATGGAGGCGTCGACCCGAGTTCCCTGATGCCGGGAAAAGAGTGAAAGGAGACACCTTTTACTCTTCCTTTCGTGGTCGAGGCATGGTGATGTGGACGGTTTTGGTGGTTTCTTGGACATGGATGTCGAGGCGGCAGCTTCGGATGGTGGCCCGCAAGGTGGGCTCTCCGCGGGCTGTTGGGTAACGCAGTAATTTCAAAAATTTCCTATGCACACGCAAGATCCATCTAGGTGATGCATAGCAATGAGAGGGGAGAGTGTTGTCCACGTACCCTCGTAGACCGTAAGCGGAAGCATTATGACAACGCGGTTGATGTAGTCATACGTCTTCACGATCCGACCGATCTAGCACCGAAGATACGACACCTCCATGATCTGCACACGTTCAGCTCGAAGTCCCACGAACTCTAGATCCAGCAGAGGTCGGGGGAGAGTTTCGTCAGCATGACGGTGATGATGAAGCTGGCGCAGGGCTTCGCCTAAGCACTGCAATGATATGACCAAGGTGAAAATCTGTGGAGGGGGGCATCACACACGGCTAAACAATCAACTTGTGTGTCTATGGGGTGCCCCCACCCTCGTATATAAATGAGTGGAGGAGGGGAGGGCCGACCCTCTCTATGGCGCGCCCCAAGGGGGATTCCTACTCCTAGTAGGAGTAGGTTCTCCCCCTTCCCTCGTTGGAGTAGGAGAAGAAGGAAAGGGAAGAGGGAGAGAAGGAAAGAGAAGGGCACCGCCCCCTCCCTAGTCCAATTCGGACAAGCCCATGGGGGGCGCGCAGCCACCCCTTGAGGCCCTTCTCTCCTTTCCCATATGGCCCATTAAGGCCCATTACTTCCTCGGCGAATTCCCGTAACTCTCCGGTACTCCGAAAAATACCCGAATCACTCGGAAACTTTCCGATGTCCGAATATAGCCTTCTAATATATCGATCTTTACGTCTCGACCATTTCGAGACTCCTCGTCATGTCCGTGATCTCATCCGGGACTCCGAACAACCTTCGGTACATCAAATAACATAACTCATAATACAAATCGTCATCGAATGTTAAGCGTGCGGAATCTACGGGTTCGAGAACTATGTAGACATGACCGAGACACATCTCCGGTCAATAACCAATAGCGGAACCTAGATGCTCATATTAGCTCCTACATATTCTACGAAGATCTTTATCGGCCGAACCGCATAACAACATATGTTGTTCCCTTTGTCATCGGCATGTTACTTGCCCGAGATTCGATCGCAGGTATCATCATACCTAGTTCAATCTCGTTACCGGCAAGTCTCTTTACTCGTTCCGTAATGCATCATCCCGCAACTAACTCATTAGTCACATTGCTTGCAAGGCTCATAGTGATGCACATTACCGAGAGGGCCCAGAGATACCTCTCCGATAGACGGAGTGACAAATCCTAATCTCGATCTATGCCAACTCAACAAACACCATCGGATACACCTCTAGAGCATATTTATAATCACCCAGTTACGTTGTGACATTTGATAGCACACAAGGTGTTCCTCCGGTATTCGAGAGTTACATAATCTCTTAGTCAGAGGAACATGTATAAGTCATGAAGAAAGCATTAGCAATAAAACTGTACGATCAGTATGCTAAGCTAACGGATGGGTCTTGTCCATCACATCATTCCCTAATGATGTGATCCCGTTCATCAAATGACAACACATGTCCATGGCTAGGAAACTTAACCATCTTTGATTAACGAGCTAGTCAAGTAGAGGCATACTAGGGACACTCTGTTTGCCTATGTATTCACACATGTAATAAGTTTCCGGTTAATACAATTCCAGCATGAATAATAAACATTTATCATGATATATGGAAATATAAATAACAACTTTATTATTGCCTCTAGGGCATATTTCCTTCAGTCTCCCACTTGCACTAAAGTCAGTAATCTAGTTCACATCGTCATGTGATTTAACACCAATAGTTCACATCTTTATGTGATTATTAGTTCACATCTCCATGTGACTAACACCCAAAGGGTTTACTAGAGTCAATAATCTAGTTCACATCGCTATGTGATTAACACCCAAAGAGTGATCATGTTTTGCTTGTGAGAGAAATTTAGTCAACGGGTCTGGCACATTCAGAGCCGTATGTATTTTGCAAATTTTCTATGTCTACAATGCTTTGCACGGAGCTATCTAGCTAATTGCTCTCACTTTCAATATATATCTAGATCGAGACTTAGAGTCATCCAGATCGGTGTCAAAGCTTGCATCGACGTAAATCTTTACGATGAACTCTTTGTCACCTCCATAACCGAGAAAATTTTCCTTGTTCCACTAAGGATATTTTTGACCGCTGTCCAGTGATCCACTCCTGGATCACTATTGTACCCTCTTGCCAAACTTATGGTGAGGTACACAATAGGTCTGGTACATAGCATAACATACTTTATAGAACCTATGACTGAGGCATGGGGAATGACTTTGCATTCTCTTTCTATTTTCTGCCGTGGTCGGGTTTTGAGTCTTTACTCAACTTCACACTGTGCAACATAGGGAAGAACTCCTTCTCTGACTGTTCCATTTTGAACTACTTCAAAATCTTGTCAAGGTATGTACTCATTGAAAATATATCAAGCGTCTTGATCTATTTCTCTAGATCTTGATTCTCAATATGTAAGTAGCTTCACATAGGTCTTTCTTTGAGAAACTCCTTTCAAACACTCCTTTATGCTTTCCAGAAAATTCTACATTATTTACGATCAACAATATGTCATTCACATATACTTATCAGAAATGTTGTAGTGCTCCTACTCACTTTCTTGTAAATACAGGCTTCACCGCAAGTCTGTATAAAACCATATGCTTTGATCACTTTATCAAAGCATATATTCCAACGCCGAGATGCTTGCACTAGTCCATAGATGGATCGCTGGATCTTGCTCACTTTGTTAGCACCTTTAGGATCGACAAAACCTTCTGGTTGCATCATATACAACTGTTCTTTAAGAAATCCATTAAGGAATGCATTTTTGACATCCATTTGCCAGATTTCATAAAATGTGGCAACTGCTAACATGATTCGGACAGACTTTTAAGCATCGATACGAGTGAGAAAATCTCATCGTAGTCAACACCTTGAACTTGTCAAAAACATTTTGCGACAATTCAAGCTTTGTAGATGGTAACACTACTATCAGCGTCCGTCTTCCTCTTGAAGATCCATTTATTCTCAATGACTCACCAATCATCGGGCAAGTCAATCAAAGTCCATACTTTGATCTCATACATGGATCCCATCTCAGATTGCATGGCCTCAAGCCATTTTGCGGAATCTGGGCTCATCATCGCTTCCTCATAGTTCGTAGGTTCATCATGGTCTAGTAACATGACTTCTAGGACAGGATTACCGTACCACTCTGGTGCGGACCGTACTCTGGTTGACCTGAGAGGTTCGGTAGTAACTTGATCTGAAGTTTCATGATCATCATCATTAGCTTCCTCACTAATTGGTGTAGGAATCACTGGCACTGATTTCTGTGATGAACTATTTTCCAAATCGGGAGAAGCTACAATTACCTCATCAAGTTCTACTTTCCTCCCATTCACTTCTTTCGAGAGAAACTCCTCTAGAAAGGATCCATTCTTAGCAACAAAATATCTTGCCTTCGGATCTGTGATAGAAGGTGTACCCAACCGTTTCTTTTGGGTATCCTATGAAGACGCACTACTCCGATTTGGCTTTGAGCTTATCAGTTTGAAACTTTTTCACATAAGCATCGCAACTCCAAACTTTAAGAAACGATAGCTTTGGTTTCTTGCCAAACCATAGTTCATACGGTGTCATCTCAACGGATTAGGTGGTGCCCTATTTATCGTGAATGCAGTTGTCTCTAATGCATAACCCCAAAACGATAGTGGTAAATCGGTAAGAGACATCATAGATCGCATCATATCCAATAAACTACGATTACAACGTCTGGACACACCATTATGCTGTGGTGTTCCAGGTGGCGTGGGTTGCGAAACTATCCACATTGTTTCAAATGAAGACCAAACTCGTAACTCAAATATTTGCCTCCGCGATGAGATCGTAGAAACTTTATTTTCTTGTTATGTTGATTTTCCACTTCACTCTGAAATTCTTTGAACTTTTCAAATGTTTTAGACTTATGTTTCATTAATTAGATATACCCATATCTTCTCAAATCATCTGTGAAGGTCAGAAAATAACAATACCCGCCGCGAGCCTCAACACTTATCGGATCGCATACATCAGTATGTATTATTTCCAATAAGTCGGTTGCTCGCTCCATTGTTCCGGAGAATGGAGTCTTAGTCATCTTGCCCATGAGGCATGGTTCGCAAGCATCAAGTGATTCATAATCAAGTGATTCCAAAAGTCCATCAACATGGAGTTTCTTCATGCGCTTTACACCAATATGACCTAAACTGTAGTGCCACATATATAAGTTGCACTATCATTATTAACTTTGCATCTTTTGGCTTCAATATTATGAATATGTGTATCACTATGATCGAGATTCAATAAACCATTTATATTGAGTGTATGACCATAGAAGGTTTTATTCATGTAAATATAACAACAATTATTCTTTGACTTAAATGAATAACCGTATTGCAATAAACATGATCCAATCATATTTATGCTCAACGCAAACACCAAATAACATTTATTTTAGGTTCAACACTAATCCCGAAGGTAAAGGGAGTGTGCGATGGTGATCTTATCAACCTTGGAATCACTTCCAACTCACATCATCACCTCGCCCTTAACTAGTCTCTGTTTATTTTGCAACTCCTGTTTTCGAGTTACTACTCTTAACAACTAGACCAGTATCAAATACCGAGGGGTTGCTATAAACACTAGTAAAGTACACATCAATAACATGTATATCAAATATACTTTTGTTCACTTTGCCATCCTTCTTATCCGCCAAGTATCTAGGGCAGTTACACTTCCAGTGACCATTTCCTTTGTAGTAGAAGCAGTTAATTCCCGGCTTGGGTCCAGCTTTGGGCTTCTTCATGGGAGTAGCAACTTGCTTGATATTCTTCTTTGAAGTTGCTCTTTCTTTCCCTTTGCCCTTTTCTTGAAACTAGTGGTCTTGTAAACCATCAACACTTGATGCTATTTCTTGATTTCTACCTTCGCCGATTTTAGCATCGCGAAGAGCTTGGGAATTATTTTCTTCATCACTTGCATATTATAGTTCATCACTAAGTTTTAGTAACTTGGTGATAGTGACTAGAGAACTTTGTCAATTACTATCTTATCTGGAAGATTAACTCCCACTTGATTCAAGCAATTGTAGTACCCAGACAATCTGAGCACATGCTCACTGGTTAAGCTATTCTCCTCCATCTTGTAGGAAAAGTACTGTCAGAGGTCTCATACCTCTCGACACGGGCATGAGTATGAAATACCAATTTCAACTCTTAGAACATCTTATATGCTCCGCGGTGTTCAAAACATTTTTGAAATCCCGGTTCTAAGCCGTAAAGCATGGCGCACTAAACAATCAAGTAGTTATCATACCGAGCTTGCCAAACATTCATAACGTCTGCATCTGCTCCTGCAATAGGTCCGTCACCTAGCGGTGCATCAAGGACATAATTCTTCTGTCCAACAATGAGGATAATCCTCAGATCACGGACCTAGTCTGCATCATTGGTACTATCATGTTTCAACATAGTTTTTCTCTAGGAACATATCAAAAAATAAACGAGGAGCTATATCGCGAGCTATTGATCTACAACATAGTTATGCAAATACTATCAGGACCAAGTTCATGATAAATTTAAGTTCAATTAATCATAGTACTTAAGGACTCCCACTTAGATAGACATCCCTCTAAACATCTAAGTGATCACATGATCCATATCAACTAAACCATGTCCGATCATCACGTGAGATGGAGTAGTTTTCAATGGTGAACATCAGTATGTTGATCATATATACTATATGATTCACGCTCGACCTTTCGGTCTCAGTGTTCCAAGGCCGTATCTGCATATGCTAGGCTCGTCAAGTTTAACCCGAGTATTCTGCATGTGCAAAACTGGCTTGCACCCGTTGTATGTGAACATAGAGCTTATCACACCCGATCATCACATGGTGTCTCAACACGAAGAACTGTCGCAATGGTGCATACTCAGGGAGAACACTTATACCTTGAAATTTAGTGAGGGATCATCTTATAATGCTACCGACGTACTAAGCAAAATAAGATGCATAAAAGATAAACATCACATGCAATCAAAATATGTGACATGATATGGTCATCATCATCTTGTGCCTTTGATCTCCATCTCCAAAGTACCATCATGATCTCCATCGTCACCAGCATGACACCATGATCTCCATCATCTTGATCTCTATCAATGTATCGTCACATGGTCGTCTCGCCAACTATTTCTTTTGCAACTATTGCTATCATATAGAGATAAAGTAAAGCAATTATATGACGCTTGCATCTTATACAATAAAGAGACAACATAAGGCTCCTTCCAGTTGCCGATAACTTCAACAAAACATGATCATCTCATACAACAAATTATATCTCATCACGTCTTGACCATATCACATCACAACATGCCCTGCAAAAACAAGTTAGACGTCCTCTACTTTGTTGTTGCAGGTTTTACGTGGCTGCTAAAGGCTTAGCAAGAACCGTTCTTACCTACGCATCAAAACCACAACGTAGTATAGTGATTGTTTTTTGATCTTCAGAAAGAACCCTGTTCATTGAAACCGATTCAACTAAAGTTGGAGAAACAGACACCCACTAGCCACCTGTGTGCGAATCACATCGGTAGAACCAGTCTCGCGTATGCGTACGCGTAATGTCATTCTGAGCCGCTTCATCCAACAATACCGCCGAATCAAGAATCAACTAGTGACGGCAAGCAATATGTATATACTCACGCCCACAACTCCTTTGTGTTCTACTCGTGCATATAACATCTATGCATAGACCTGGGTCGGATGCCACTGTTGGGTAACGCAGTAATTTCAAAAATTTCCTACGCACACGCAAGATCCATCTAGGTGATGCATAGGAACGAGAGGGGAGAGTGTTGTCCACGTACCCTCGTCGACAATAAGCGGAAGCGTTTTGACAACGCGGTTGATGTAGTCGTACGTCTTCACGATCCGACCGATCCTAGCGCCGAAGATACGGCACCTCCGCGATCTGCACACGTTCAGCTCGATGATGTCCCACGAACTCTAGATCCAACCGAGGTCGGGGGAGAGTTTCGTCACCACGACGGCGTGGTGACGGTGATGATGAAGATACCGTCGTAGGGCTTCGCCTAAGCACTGCAACAATATGACCGAGGTGGAAATCTGTGGAGGGGGGCACTACACACGGCTAAACAATTAACTTGTGTGTCTATGGGGTGCCCCCTTCCCCCGTATATAAAGGAGTGGAGGAGGGGAGGGCCAGCCCTCTCTATGGCGCGCCCCAAGGGGGATTCCTACTCCTAGTAGGAGTAGGTTTCCCCCTTCCCTAGTTGGAGTAGGAGAAGAAGGAAGGGGAAGAGGGAGAGAAGGAAAGAGGGGGGCACCGCCCCCTCCCTAGTCCAATTCGGACCAGCCCATGGGGGGCGCACAGCCACCCCTTGAGGCCCTTCTCTCCTTTCCCGTAAGGCCCATTACTTCCCCGGTGAATTCCCGTAACTCTCCGGTACTCCGAAAAATACCCGAATCACTCGGAAACTTTCCGATGTCCGAATATAGCCTTACAATATATCAATCTTTACGTCTCGACCATTTCGAGACTCCTCGTCATGTCCGTGATCTCATCCGGGACTCCGAACAACCTTCGGTACATCAAATCACATAACTCATAATACAAATCGTCATCGAACGTTAAGCGTGCGGACCCTACGGGTTCGAGAACTATGTAGACATGACCGAGACACATCTCCGGTCAATAACCAATAGCGGAACCTGGATGCTCATATTCGCTCCTACATATTCATAAAGATCTTTATCGGTCAAACCGCATAACAACATACATTGTTCCCTTTGTCATCGGTATGTTACTTGCCCGAGATTCGATCGTCGGTATCATCATACCTAGTTCAAACTCGTTACCGGAAAGTCTCTTTACTCGTTCCGTAATGCATCATTCCGCAACTAACTCATTAGTCACATTGCTTGCAAGGCTCATAGTGATGTACATTACCGAGAGGGCCCAGAGATACCTCTCCGATAGATGGAGTGACAAATCCTAATATCGATCTATGCCAACTCAACAAACACCATTGGAGACACCTGTAGAGCATCTTTATAATCACCCAGTTACGTTGTGACGTTTGATAGCACACAAGGTGTTCCTCCGGTATTCGGGAGTTGCATAATCTCATAGTCAGAGGAACATGTATAAGTCGTGAAGAAAGCAGTAGCAATAAAACTGAACGATCATTATGCTAAGCTAACGGATGGGTCTTGTCCATCACATCATTACCTAATGATGTGATCCCGTTCACCAAATGACAACACGTGTCCATGGCTAGGAAACTTAACCATTTTTGATTAACGAGCTAGTCAAGTAGAGGCATACTAGGGACACTCTGTTTGTCTATGTATTCACACATGTACTAAGTTTTGGGTTAATACAATTCTAGCATGAATAATAAACATTTATCATGATATAAAGAAATATAAATAACAACTTTATTATTGCCTCTAGGGCATATTTCCTTCACGGGCACCATGGCGGTGGTGGTGGCTTTCCCTCTTGGTATTGTGGGCGGTGGTAGGTGCAGCGACGGGTGGCTCGGGCGCGCGCTCTGTCTTTGGCAGTGGTGCGCCTCGATCTAGACCTGGGGATTTGGTCTCGTTACGCTTGTCCCGAAGACCTCATGATGGCACGGGGAAGCTGTCGAGCGAAAGCTCCGCGCTTGGTCACTGACGACGACGACGCTCGCGGGCGACGTTCTCTTCATGAAGATCTCTTTGTGGTATGCTCCGGGTGAAGACCCTTGTCCGTCTGGACTCAGGCAGCAGTGACACTCAACGTTGTTCCTCCTCTTGAGGGCGTTCTGGTGAGCTTGGGAGTTATAGGGCGTATCATGGCGTTGTACTCGATCTTCCTGGATTCTCTTTTGGTAGCATAGTCGCTTGCGTTCTGCGTGATCCCGTATCCTGGGATCGGCATTGTATGAGGGCTACCCCATCAAGAGTTTGTCGCATCACATCAATGCTATCAACTGTGGTTCTATGTTATCTTCAAAAAAACCTATTGTGCCTTTATCTAGCCAACTTTACAATGTAGCAAGATGCTTTTGAATACCTAATCCAATTCAGGGATTTAGCCACGAGTTTCAGGCCCAAGTATATATCACCTAAACTTATACGCCCTCCATTCTTAAGTATAAGTCTTTTTAGTGATTTCAATGCGAACTACATATGAATGTACATAGACGTATTTTAGAGTGTAGATTCACTCATTTTGCTCCATATGTAGTCTGAAAGACATATAATTAGGAACGAAGGGAGTATGTCTGTTTATTCTTGTTGTCAGCTGAGGTTTAAACGTCGTGTTGCCATTGTCAAATCTAATGTGTTCAGGCTCCACCAGTGCTTCTGTTTTCCTTGAGATTGACAGCAGGAGGTAGTGTGGACCTGACGGAAAATTCCATTTGGTCAGATTTAACAGATTTGCTAAGAAATTGCTCTAGAATTTTTGGCATTTGGACTGGCAAAGTCAGCATGTTTATTTTGAATAAACAAAAGCATGGCCCGAACGTGGTTTGCATATATGCATCCGTTTGACCATACATGGCGGTGTCACATAATCTTTCCTATACAAAAGAAGTGGTGTAAGCTCAGTTTCAGAAGTCATTTTGATTGTTTACACGAAGAAGTTAATGTAGTAGAAACTGGTACGGCTGCTGAGACTGAGGTTGCTGCTGCTTCTCCAATACTTCTTGCACTGTAATGGTTCACACATAGCTATCAGTACAGCACACTCTTGACTGAAATTCCGTTTGCATTCTCATTTCCAGGTCATTTCAGGACACATTTATAAATCCCAAGAACGCGGCATCAGGAACACAGCTGTCCCTGCTATAAGTATTCTTTCATTTTCCTCAAACCACAGAGCTTTTCCCCAGACATACGTGATACGTACGACACAGCACAAGCTTGAGCGTGAGACCGTGACATGCTGAGGTACTTTGAAGACCATCTTGATCAAGCTTGCGTCTGTTCTCTGGATGTCCTCCAACTTTTGGAATTCATGAAATCAGCTAGCTATCTCAGGAACAAGGGCAAGCATGCATGTTTTAGAGATGAAAAAGAAAAAGAACAACGCTTGCCAAATACGCGTATCATAGAATGTCTTTCAGTTGTGATACATAGGAGGCAGTTTAATTCAGAGAACAGTTCAGCCACAAATATGGTCAAGTCTTTGTCTATTCACTAGTAGAAAACTGGGCTTTGGTCACAGGGCAATATTCACATTAGTCCCGGTTCAGTCACGAACCGGGACTAATGTGAGCATTGGTCCCGGTTCGTGCGGCCAGGGGCCTGCCGGGCCTCGTGGGGGCATTGGTCCCGGTTCGTCCGGACCCTTTGGTCCCGGTTGGTGGGACAAACCAGGACCAATGGGCCACGCTCCTGGCCCACAGCCCTTTAGTCCCGGTTCATACCACAAACCGGGACTAAAGGGCTAGTCCTAGTTGCGGCCAGTGTTTAGTCCCACCTCGCCAACCGAAGGGCGCTCACACCAGTTTATAAGCCCGTCCCTCTCTGCCTTGTTGAGCTCCTCTCAAAGTGAAAATAGATGCCCTTATACAGGGAATTTGACCTAAATTCACAGTAAATTTCTTTGAATTTCATAGAAATTTATTATGAATTTAGGTTGAATTTTCTCTATAGGCGCATCTATGTTCATTTTTTATAGTAAATAAATAAATAAACCTTAATAAAATAAATAAAAATAAATAAACCTTAATAAAATAAACTATAGTAACTAAAATAAATAAACCTTAATAAATTAAATAAAAATAGCAGCAGTAAAATAAATAAAAATAAAATAATTAAAGTAAAATACATAAGTAATTAGAAATAAAATAAATAAGTTTTTTGTTGTAAGTAGAAACAAAACAAAACAAATAAAGCAAAAGAGAAAACAAAAAACAGAGAAAAAAATTATGCCACCTACTGGGCCACCACGGCCTGAATACGACTTGAAACCCATCCATGGGCCAGGATTCAGGCCCGCAGAAGGCCCAGTAGGCCCCACAGGCAAAGAGAATGGTTAGGCCCGAAAGCCTGCAGTTGAGAGGAGCTCGAGAGGGTGGGCGCAGCAGCGCTTATAAACCACTCTCGAGCCCTCTCAACTAGCGAGGTGGGACTAAACTTTTGACGCGGGGCAGCACAAGGCCTTTGGTCCCGGTTGGTGCCACCAACCGGGACTAAAGGGGTCATTGGTCCCGGTTCGTGGCACCAACCGGGACCAAAGGCCTTTAGTCCCGGTTGGTGCCACGAACCGGGACCAATGAGTTCCCTATATATACCCCATCGCCACAGCAGAGCACTCCACAGTGCTCTGTTTTTTCTGGCCGGCGAGGGGAGGGCATTTGGGTGCTCTAGCTCACCTCCTATGCACATGAGGTGTTCGATGAAATGTCTGAGCCACACTAGTTAATCTTTCTCCTCTCGAAACTCGACCTCCGAGCTCCATTTTCCCCGAGATTTGTCTAGGTTTAGCGGTCCGTCACGTCCCGTCCCCGTCTTCACCGCCGTCGATCGCCCGCGCCGATCTCGTCGCCAGCACCACCGTGGTGAGCCTCTTGTTCTTATCTTCTTTCTGAAAGGAAAAAATTCTTACTTTAGATAGTTACTTGTCTAATTTTGTTACTTTTATTATTCCTTCTTATTACATAGTGCGATGGTTTTGGTATCCGCCCCCGTCGGCCCTCGTCCTGTCTATGATTCGGATGTGGTATATATTATCTTTTTATAACTATTTGGTTCATTTATTGTTTATGACAAATATACCGACCAACGTGACATAGATTTTATTTATCTAGGAGGTGGTTGAACCGGAAATTCTAACCGACCCTATTGTCGAGAGGTTAAATTTAGTTGAAGAAGAAAACAATTACTTGAAGGAAAAAATAAAAAAAATTGAGGAGGAGAAGATGATATTGGAGTTGCATGTTGCGGATGTCGTCGATGATCACAAGATCAAGATGGATGCAATGCGCTTGAAGATTAGAAAGATTAGAAAATATGCCATTCATACCGAGGCTTGGTATCATTATGCCGTTGGATCAATTGTTACCTTGGTTGCGATTATGATCGCATTTGTTTTCGCATTGAAATGTTTTACATAGTTTCAATGTATGGTTTAATTAATTAGATGCTCTGGAGAGCTATATATATGTTGTTAGATGAGAACTATGTATGTACTTTGGTTTTAATGTGATGATGAACTTCTATTAATTTGGTCACTTAATTATCTATTCATGATGTTCTGTAATGGTTTTTGACACACTTAATTATATATAATGCACGCAGATGAACCGGCAATGGATGTACGGTGACAGACACACCTCCGAGTACATTAAGGGCGTGCATGATTTTCTCGAAGTGGCTGAGGCAAACAAGCAGAATGGTTTTATGTGTTGTCCATGCCCTATATGTGGGAATACGAAGTCTTACTCTGACCGGAAAATCCTTCACACCCACCTGCTTTACAAGGGTTTCATGCCACACTATAATGTTTGGACGAGGCACGGAGAAATAGGGGTTATGATGGAAGACGGCGAAGAAGAAGAGGACGATGACAACTATGTGCCCCCTGAATACGGTGATGCTGCAACGGGGGAAGCTGCTGAAGATCAAGAGGAACCAGACGATGTGCCCAATGATGCTGCAAGGGGGGAAGCTGCTGAAGATCAAGAGGAACCAGTGCCCGATGATGATGATCTCCGCCGGGTCATTGTCGATGCAAGGACGCAATGCGAAAGTCAAAAGGAGAAGCTGAAGTTCGATCGCATGTTAGAGGATCACAAAAAAGGGTTGTACCCCAATTGCGAAGATGGCAACACAAAGCTCGGTACCGTACTGGAATTGCTGCAGTGGAAGGCAGAGAATGCTGTGCCTGACAAAGGATTTGAGAAGCTATTGAAAATATTGAAGAAGAAGCTTCCAAAGGATAACGAATTGCCCGACAGTACATACGCAGCAAAGAAGGTCGTATGCCCTCTAGGATTGGAGGTGCAGAAGATACATGCATGCCCTAATGACTGCATCCTCTACCGCGGTGCGTACAAGGATCTGAACGCATGCCCGGTATGCGGTGCATTGCGGTATAAGATCAGACGAGATGACCCTGGTGATGTTGACGGCCAGCCCCCCAGGAAGAGGGTTCCTGCGAAGGTGATGTGGTATGCTCCTATAATACCACGGTTGAAACGTCTGTTCAGAAACGAAGAGCATGCCAAGTTGATGCGATGGCACAGTGAGGACCGTAAGAAAGACGGGAAGTTGAGAGCACCCGCTGACGGGTCGCAGTGGAGAAAAATCGAGAGAAAGTACTGGGCTGAGTTTGCAGCTGACCCAAGGAACGTATGGTTTGGTTTAAGCGCGGATGGCATTAATCCTTTCGGGGAGCAGAGCAGCAATCACAGCACCTGGCCCGTGACTCTATGTATGTATAACCTTCCTCCTTGGATGTGCATGAAGCGGAAGTTCATTATGATGCCAGTTCTCATCCAAGGCCCTAAGCAACCCGGCAACGACATTGATGTGTACCTAAGGCCATTAGTTGAAGAACTTTTACAGCTGTGGAATGGAAACGGTGTACGTACGTGGGATGAGCACAAACAGGAGGAATTTAACCTGCACGCGTTGCTGTTTGTAACCATCAACGATTGGCCCGCTCTCAGTAACCTTTCAGGACAGACAAACAAGGGATACCACGCATGCACGCACTGTTTAGATGACACTGAAAGTATATACCTGGACAAATGCAGGAAGAATGTGTACCTGGGCCATCGTCGATTTCTTCCGACCAACCATCAATGTCGAAAGAAAGGCAAGCATTTCAAAGGCGAGGCAGATCACCGGAAGAAGCCCGCCATGCGTACCGGTGATCACGTACTTGCTATGGTCAATGATTTACACGTAATCTTTGGAAAGGGTCCCGGCGGACTAGCTGTTCCGAATGACGCTGAGGGACACGCACCCATGTGGAAGAAGAAATCTATATTTTGGGACCTACCCTACTGGAAAGAGCTAGAGGTCCGCTCTTCAATCGACGTGATGCACGTGACGAAGAACCTTTGCGTGAACCTGCTAGGCTTCTTGGGCGTGTATGGGAAGACAAAAGATACACCTGAGGCACGGGAGGACCTGCAACGTTTGCACGAAAAAGACGGCATGCCTCCGAAGCAGTATGAAGGTCCTGCCAGCTACGCTCTTACGAAAGAAGAGAAAGAAATCTTCTTTGAATGCCTGCTCAGTATGAAGGTCCCGACTGGCTTCTCGTCGAATATAAAGGGAATAATAAATATGCCAGAGAAAAAGTTCCAGAACCTAAAGTCTCATGACTGCCACGTGATTATGACGCAACTGCTTCCGGTTGCATTGAGGGGGCTTCTACCGGAAAACGTCCGATTAGCCATTGTGAAGCTATGTGCATTCCTCAATGCAATCTCTCAGAAGGTGATCGATCCAGAAATCATACCAAGGCTAAGGAGTGATGTGGCGCAATGTCTTGTCAGTTTCGAGCTGGTGTTCCCACCATCCTTCTTCAATATCATGACGCACGTCCTAGTTCATCTAGTCGACGAGATTGTCATTCTGGGGCCCGTATTTCTACACAATATGTTCCCCTTTGAGAGGTTCATGGGAGTCCTAAAGAAATATGTCCGTAACCGCGCTAGGCCAGAAGGAAGCATCTCCATGGGCCATCAAACAGAGGATGTCATTGGGTTTTGTGTTGACTTCATTCCTGGCCTTAAGAAGATAGGTCTCCCTAAATCGCGGTATGAGGGGAGACTGACTGGAAAAGGCACGCTTGGAGGGGACTCAATAATATGCAGGGACGGATATTCTTGGTCTCAAGCACACTACACAGTTCTACAGAACTCTACCTTGGTGACCCCGTATGTCGATGAACACAAGAACAGTCTGCGCTCCAAACACCCGGAGCAGTGTGACGACTGGATTACATGTGAACACATCAGGACTTTCAGCAGTTGGTTGGAAACACGTCTCAGAGGTGACACCACTGTTTGTGATGAGTTGTACTCGTTGTCCAGGGGACCATCTTCGACTGTATTGATTTACAAAGGATACGAGATAAATGGGAATACATTTTACACGATCGCCCAAGATCAAAAGAGCACCAACCAAAACAGCGGTGTCCGCTTTGATGCAGCAACCGAGAGGGGAAAGGACACATATTATGGTTACATAATGGACATATGGGAACTTGACTACGGACATGATTTTAAGGTCCCTTTGTTTAAGTGCAAATGGGTCAATCTGTCAGGAGGCGGGGTACAGGTAGACCCAAAGTACGGAATGACAACAGTGGATCTAAACAATCTTGGGTACACTGACGAACCGTTCGTCCTAGCCAATGATGTGGCACAGGTTATCTATGTGAAGGACATGTCTACCAGACCGAGAAAAAGAAAAGAGAAGGAAGCGAATACATCATACGATGAGCCAAAGCGCCACATAGTTCTTTCAGGAAAAAGGGACATTGTGGGAGTGGAGGGCAAGACAGACATGTCTAAAGATTATGAAAAGTTTCATGAAATTCCTCCCTTCAAAGTCAAGGCTGACCCAAGCATCCTGATAAACGATGAAGATTATCCATGGTTACGGCGCAATAAGCAAATGACACAAGCGAAGAAAAAGTAAAGACTTTCTCCCGCAACTATTATGATGATACCATGCCAACTTTGTAACAGACGAGTATGATACCATTGTCCGTTTTGTACACGAAGTGCATCTAGTTTTTGCCGTAACCCTCTCAACTTTCTTGCACATGCTATGTGGATGAAATGATGATACCATGCCAACTTTCAACCTTTTCAGAGTTCATTTGAAATGCTTTTCAATTTTAGGGTCTTATAGCTCAAAATATAGTAAATGCATGAAAAATAATAGGCCAAAAATTAAAAATTATGACACCTACTGGGCCACCACGGCCTGAATACGATTAGAAACCCATCCATGGGCCAAGATTCAGGCCCGCAGAAGGCCCAGTAGGCCCACAGGCATGTACAAAGAGGTTAGGCCCGTAAGCCTGCTTTAGAGAGGAGCTCGACAGCTCAGGCGCACCGCACCTTATAAACAGGTGCGGCTCTCTCTCAGCTAGCGAGGTGGGACTAAACTCCCACCACCATGCCGCTGTGCAAGGCCATTGGTCCGGGTTGGTGGCACGAACCAGGACCAATTCCACCCTTTGGTCCCGGTTGGTGCCACGAACCGGTACTAATGAGGCTGTGGCCCCACGAGCACCTTTAGTACCGGTTCGTGGCACGAACCGGTACTAGAGTTTCTTACTAAGCAGTTTTTTAGTCCCACCTCGCTAGCTGAGAGGCACTAGGAGCAGTTTATAAGCCCTGAGTGCAGAGACGATGAAGAAGAGGTGCAATGCTCACCTTCATGTTGCTTAGCTTCAAGCCTTGAGGAATAAGGTAGACTGCATGGAGCTATGTGCAGTGCAGTCTACACTATTCCGAAAGGCTTGAAGCTAATCAACGAGCATTGCGCCTCTTTTTTATTTTTAATAATTATTACAACTCCGGACTTCTTGTGTTACGACAAAATAAAATAAACTTTAATAAAATTTATGAAACTAAAATTAACAAAGTATTTTCTGTTCAAAACATTATAAGAAACCTCTAGTATTATTGAAACTAAAATCATATAAAATTGATGCAACTAAAATTATCGAAGTATTTTCTGTTCAAAATCATTAAAAGCAAAAAGAATTTTCATAAAGAACTTTTTTTGATAGAAACTTTAATAGCAAAAAGAATTATCATAAAGTAAAATAAATAAGTAATTAGAAA